>NW_028301576.1:32830000-33127500 GCF_042242905.1 Orbicella faveolata
TCATATCTATGACCTAGGAATGGCATGTTAGTTACTTTTTTTATGAGTTAATTCCCTTCTTCCCAACCTTCTTAACTTTCAAGGATAGAGGGGAGAGGGTCAAATAGTTGATTTTGATATGCAACATACTATTTCCATAAGAAACTGTGAAGTATATCATACCCCAAGTGTCCAATGACCAGGGAGATGACAAGGTATAAAAACCTTATCAAAAGCAAATATGTTGGTCTGATGAGAAAAAATAGGAGACATAGTAATAAGTATCGACAGCATTTCTAAGGGAAACTGACTAGCGCATGGTAATATATCAGAAGTCACTTACCTTCTTTGTCCTCCTTGTGACCCAGAATTGGTAGTTTGTGGGCTCTGGAAATAGACCCGTTTCTTTTTGACAGGGTCTGCCAGTCTGTATGGAATAAGAGAGGAAAGGAACGATTTATCGCAAAAATTAACGCCATCTTTAGCAACAAAACGAAGCGAAGAAGAAACCGACCAAAACTTTACCTCTTCAGCAGCAATAGTATACATTACAATTTAGCGACACTGTACATTACAGCATCAGTATTAAGTGACTAATCAACTTAAACAACCCCTAGTAATTTTTTAAATAGTGCACTGATCTTTTGAACCAAACTCTTTGTCTACTCTCTGAATAATAAATTTACTTATGGTGTCTGTCTCATATTCAGAAATCACCCTGCATACTTCATCGTACGTGGACACAAACATTTCTTTATCGGGAGGCAAAGAATCTTGTAAACTAGTTGAAGAATCCATTTTTCAATCTCAAAACATGGCTTTGATTTGATCACGACCACAGGGGAATTGTCCGCCTATTTCACGCCAATTTCATCACGTGTCATTTACTAGTTACTGGGGGTGAGAGATTATGAACTATGTTAGCCACATCATAAGGACCCCTATAAGCTATTTAATGCAACTGTAGCTCTATTTGGTCCATTCATTTATAATTATTTTTTGTGCTCTGACTAAAAAATTCAATCGGGTTCCGTTAAGTTGTCGTTTAACAATCTTTTTTTTTTTGGGGGGGGGGGGGTGGGTGGGACAGGGGGTCAGAACCTCCCGCTTCTCATACCATGTTCTCCCGCTTCCCATACCTTTATCTCCTGACTCCCGTCCTCGTCTGTTTTGGTCCTGTCCCCTGTAAATAAGGAGACTGAAAACACATACTTGTCATTTAGCTGCGCAATCCTGACATCCTAAGTGACAACATTTCACGACCTATGATGTGACCATCGTGAAAGGGTTTCCAATGTTACCGCAAGTAGGCCTCAGTTTTTCAGCCCAGGGGTGAATTTTCATGTTCCCTTCAGTCCAGAAGTCTCAAAATAAGCTCAATGGAAGTCAAAAAGCATTTTGGATTCTTGTGTTTGAAAGTATTTTAATGCTTAATAGACGATTCTCACCTACTTAGAACTCTCACTTCCCGCCCTTTCCTCTCCCAGCCCATATTCTCCTGGTCTTCCACCCCCTGTCCTTCTCCCACACAATTTTATTCATGGGTGCAGAAATATGCAAACTATTCAATCTGATTAATTCCAGAGTAACTGGGGTTACACTGCGTTATTTAGAAAGCTTCATTTTAGAAGTGACTTATCCTCTGCGCGATGACTTAATATACAGGAGGGAAATAGACTAGAAATGTTGCAATGAGTAGCTTTGTGAGTATGTCAGGTCAGTGTCCTTTAAGCAGTACATTTTGGTTAAATAAAGGATTTCCTGAAACCCATTTTTGTTAATGGAAAACACCATTCACTAAAACAAAAGATAGAAGGAAATTTTTGTTACTTTAATTTCTGTCTATTCCATACACAAAAAGTCTGTCTTACGCTAGGGAACAGTATCCAACAACTCTCCTGAAGAGATTCTTCTATCCTTACACAGGTATTAAAGGCAGAAACATGTTTCATTAAATATTGATTTCTACAACTTGAACCCACTGGACATATAAGAAATGTGTCCCACTTGGAGTAAATGCAAAATTGATTTTATTAAGGCATTGAAATCAAGTGTCTGATCACCTTCATATAAATGCAACTCCTCAATATTCTAGCCTCCTTTATGACTTGAGAATAAGAGGAATGCATCAAACTATTCTGAACTTAAGTCCAGTTACCTTATACACAAGCTGTCCCTCTGGCCAGTAGCATTTTTAGAGTGATTCTAGTGTAGTATAAAGCATTTTTATAACTGTTTAGCGACATTTTTTTATTTTTACTTTATTTGTCTTAAGTGTTTTTAATATTTCTAACTGTAAAGCGCTTTTGAACTTTTAGGATATTGGCGCTATATAAATATTTTATTATTATTATATTATTATCCTACCAGCCAGAGGGACAAGATCACAGAAAACTGAAAATATTACTGTAGAGTGATTCTAGTGTAGTATAAAACTAAAGAGCACTGTATCAAACTATTTTACAAATAACAATGCACACGGACTTAAGTCCAGTTACCTTATACACAAGCTGTCCCTCTTGTCGGTAGTACTTTCAAGATCCTACCGGCTAGAGGGACAAGATCACAGAAAACTGAAAATATTTAACTGTAGAGTGATTCTAGTGTAGTATAAAACTGAAAAGCAATGTATCAAACTATTCTGCAAATAAAACTGTGCATGGACTTAAGTCCAATTACCTTATACACAAACTGTCCCTCTGGCTGGTAGTATTTTCAAGATCCTACCGGCCAGAGGGACAAGATCACAGAAAACTGAATATATTACTGTAGAGTGATTCTAGTGTGGTATAAAACTAAGAGCAATGTATCAAACTATTCTACAAATAAACCTATACATGGACTTAAGTCCAATTACCTTATACACAAGCTGTCCTTCTGGCCGGTAGTATTTTTAAGATCCTACCGGCCAGAGGGACAAGGCAAAGGAAGTTTGAATTCGGGGACCCACCGAATCAAGAGCTCAATAAAAAAAATTGTCCTCAAGGAAAGAAGTATTTAAAAACTCTTGTGCCTAAGTCAAAGACGTCCACAATGTCATGTTAGCGTGCAAATTTACGGTTTGCGAACTAGACGGGAAGAGACCTAAAGAAATATACAGCATTTTGCCGAACAATTCACTGCTTTACTCTCTACACATTATTCTTAACATGTCAGGTAAATGAAAACGCACTTGTCTTGTTGATCAACATAGTTTTACCACTGGCAATTCGCATATTATGTGATTGGTATAGTCCGCCATATTGGAATAGCCGACAATTTCCGAAAACTGCTCGACTCGGAAACTCGCTCCTAGTGCTCCTCGGTTGTCCTTCTGAGCGGTAGGATTTAGGCACAACCGTCACTCCCATCGCCCGCCATTTTACGTATACGTTGCTATGGTTTTATGTTGTCTTTCCCAGTTTCTCGGCGCGCGCGAATGAGCATGCGCAGTCGTTTTTCAGCTCAGTCCCCATCGCTATAAATTTCTTTGAAAACAACGTCTCCAACCAACCCAACTGTCATTAAACACGCGTACTATCCTTTGTAGCTACTCCGAACACGCTCTCGAGGGACGTTGCTGTCGCGTATTTTTTGGTGAATCTGGTCCGAAACGACGTGATATACGATTCCTGCGCCTTTTGTGAAAGAAGTCGGAAGAAATTGAAAAGCTTCCGCATAATTTTCTCTTCCGTGGGCATCGACAGCTGCTCGAGTATACCGATTGAGGTAAGCTTATCTGCAACGTCCTTTTAGGATCATAAAAACTGTAAAAAAGAACATAAGAGCTTGTGAATCTTGTAAAAATTGCATGATAGCAACGAACTCGGGCGCGCGCGCGGTCACCCCAAAACGCAGTCCACGCAGACTGCAGATGCAGACCGTGCAGACTGAGTACTTTTTTTCTAACACTTGACTCACTTTTTTCGCTTCTAGTGACAAAATAGTGTTCAATATGTCCTAAGGTTTGTTGTTTATCCACAGGCGGCACAAACTCAAAGACGGTGCCTACTAATTGCAAAGGTTTTTGCGCCAGGTTAGGAACACGTGGAAAAAGTAGATCTTTGCAAGGGCTATTGGAATCTACAAAGAAACATAGGCACGCAAGGCGTGCAAGAGTTATTTTTTTGTGAACTATAAGTCTCGGAGATAGGAACATTCATGGAACTGTTTACAGTAATGATTTGGTTGATTTGACAAGTTTTTTTGGTTGCGATGTACAGCAAGAAAGAAACTGGGAGTTTATGATGTACATACGATGTTACATCGGTAATGGTAAGATAACTAAATAGTAAGCCCTAAAATGTTTGACTGAACAAACTACAGTAATCTGACACGCCTCCAGATTAATGTAGATACCATCTTATTTTCTAACAGGCAATTTTATTCGTTCTTTGATACAACCCACACTGTGATTGGTCTGACACGCGCACATGCATAACTCCCTCACTCACCAATCACGTAGCACTTCCCCCCGGGGGGGGAGACTTCCTTATATGGGCTATATAGGCCTGGGCGGCCCCGAAGGGTATGGTTTTTCAGCCGTTTTGGTCATAAATAGGGTATCGATTTTAGCTGATTTTGGTCATTTTGGTCATAAATAGGGTACGGTTTTTGCACTCTAGCCTTGATATGGGTATGCTTTAAGAAGAAGCCACTTTTTTCATCATTATCGAAAAGAAAATCAACAAAAGCCCTTCACAAATTTATATGTTTACGGTAATTTAACATTGGTTTGAACTAGCGAGCTAGTTATAACGCAGGTCTGAAACAGGGTTTTGATTTGAGGGTCAGGTCGTAAATAGGGTTTAGAATTTTTGGTCAGGTCATAAATAGGGTAAGGAATATCACAGATTTTGGTCATAAATAGGGTAAGGGTTTTGGGAAGCGGGTCGCACACCCCCAACCAATTTTTCTGGGAGTACCCCCTCGGGAGCCCTTCCAGGCCCCAAGAGGAATTTTTGCTCAAAAATACTCAAGTTAAGAGAACTTTTCACATTTTATACGAGTCGTAAGTTTACCCTTTTTACACAACACAACGCAACAACACTACTTCACCGAAAGTGAAAGAAAGAGAAAAAACCTCTCTGACACGTTGAAAGTCTGATTTAATTGAATTGCACTTTAACTTAGTGCCACACAGTCTTCAAAGAACATTTGAACAGTTTTCATACTTTTTACCTTTAAATATATCGGACTGAAAAGAATGTCATAAAATGCCCATCAAATAAAAATATTAAACTGCTACTGCAGAGACGTAAAAACACTCTAGAAATGAAAGCTTCTTTTTTGTTTAATATCCTGGGAACAATAGCCGATAACTTGTAAGCTTTAATTGAATTTACTCCCATATGAAAAACAAAAGTGTCGAGTTACCATTTGTAACTAAAAATAGCAAACATCTCGTGGGAACAAATGGTGACGATTCGTCAGCTCTAATTGAATTTACTACCTTGTGAAAAACAAGAGTGTCAAATTACCCATTGTAACTAAAAAATAAAAATATCTTGTTATATTTGCATGCAATAAGAACAAAACAATCGTTACCTGCACTTACTATTGTAAACGTTAGAACTGCTTAAAATCTAAATAGTCTCGTCTCCTCTAAAACATGTCCTAAGAACTAGAACTGACGATTCGTGACCTCTAATTGAATTAACTCCTTGTGAAAAACAAAAGTATCAAGTTACCCTTTGTAATGAAAAATAAAAATGTCTCGTGCCATTTGCCTACTAATCATGAACTGCTTCAAAACTCAAGACTCATCTCGTTCATAACTAGCCACCATTACACTGAAAATTATGCACTCTAAAACAACCCAATGTACGTATGTAACTGTCACACTCCCCTCCAAACCGGACTAAAAATCACAAACCGGCAACATACATGTCACTCTTTATTTTTCAATTACCAAAGTCCTTGTGTTTATACATACCTTGTGTTTCTCACATACCACTTACCTTTACGACAAGAAATTTGATTGGCTGTTCATAGTAGATCCAGTCTGATTGGTGTGACATACATACATCTCTCACTCACTCACTCACTCACTCACTCACTTACTCACTCACCCATTGACCCGTCCATAACATACCCGACGCGCCGACTAAGAGGTATTTTTTTTTACAAAAAAATAACTCAAAAATGGGGGTAGCCACGCATTTTTTTGAGATAATTAGCCTTGAATCTCAACAAAAATGCTGACATCAGCATTTTCCTGAAAAACGAAGGAAAGGATATTTCTTCACAGACTTCCACAGAATTCGCCTTTACCTACAGAAAAGCAAACACATTTAAAAAGATCTTTAAACTACATGGCAAATGGTAATAAAAAACATTTTTGATCTGTTTTTAATGACAAAATTGTCACAAAAGCGCTTTTAGCGTATCTGACAGTCTTCCTCTGGTTCAGCTAAAATACAGTCTAAATACCTTTTGCTCACAACCAGAACTAATCATGTGTTGAATAGACTTGTCACTTCCATTTCATAAGATAAAATGTAGGGGTAACCACGCATTTTTTAAAGCTATTGATCTTTTTTGAAAACTTTTACAGTTCCCGTTACACTTTTTCCTGTCACCTCCCCAGTAAGCAAGACATTTGTGTATCTCGCACTTGTCTTGCGCGCGCACTACGCCATCTGCAGGTACATGTTTACAGTTGGATTTCAGTATAATTTTCGACAGATAACAGTTAGGTTTTCAGCTGGAAGACATAAACAGTTAGTAGTTAGCGATATGCTGCTATTCTGGTGTTCCTGGTTTAAGTACAGGTTCATTAAACTTGATTCAGTCACACTAGGAAAATTTTGCTTTCATTTTGTCATGTATGTGATAGCGTAGTTGATTGCGTCAATGTCAGCCCCAGCGCGTGCGTGGAGCTAAACCATGGCTTGCATGACGCGCAGAATGTGTGCGCACCAACAAAAGTAGACACCGTCCTTAATAGACTTTCTATGGGAAATTCCCTTTACTGGTCCTAAATATACTAAAATCAAGCATAAAAATAAACTTCCATACATTCTGGGCACAAATTGCATCAATTTTCGACAAGTTTGTGGTTTTATTTATTTTGTCCAATTTGCTGTTGTGTTTTTTTTTTCAATTTTCTTAGTCTTTGTTCTCCTCTAAACTGGTTCAATGAAACAAAGCAAAGACGGTGACTCTAAGTGACCTCATCCCACAAATCGCTTCTGCTTCACAAAGCACGGAATGGCCGTTAGACTAGGAGTATTTGATTCCCTCTTTTGCTTAGTTGAACATGACTGTAAGTAAACCTCAAGAAAAAAAATGCTTTCATGAAATGTTTTCCTCGAGGTTATGCGTCATGCACGATGGACTAGGCGAAAGAGGGACCACTCATAGTCTAAATCACCATAAAAACACAACTGCCATAAGGACAAATAAATTAACCATCGCATCAACTCATCACGGCAACCGTACTGTGCTGAGAATTTCAAATGCTACTCACTTTTCTGTGATCGATCTTTCCATGTGCTAGGCTTTTTTGGCATGATTGCAGTCACAATCCAACAGCCATTTGGAATTTGGAAGCTTTAATTATTATCGTGTTTAAATAAAGTTTATCTATCTATCTATCTATCTATCTATCTATCTATCTATCTATCTAATTATACTTTGTACACCAAGAGTAGAAAATGTACATGTTATGTGTGACATTACATTAGAAGTGAAGTTATTTCTACATTTTAAAGTAGCTTTGCTTAAGCATATTATTTTAGGACTAAAGGGAGTTTCCCTTGCAAATCTATAACACATTAACAGTCACGTACCACCGAGTTTGCACGGGCTGTGGATAACAAACACTCCGATATATGATTGAACAGAACCAAAAAATCTGTGAGTCAAAAGTAAATGTAAAAACAAGTATAAGAAAAAAAAAGTACTCAGTCTGCATGGTCTGCATGGTCTGCGGTCTGCAGTCTGCAGTCTGCATGGTCTGCGTTTTGGGGTGACCGGCGCAGGTGCGGGCGCAGCTATATAAACACATGCATGAATGAGGTTGACTTTGCCTAAGGGCTGGGTCGCACTAGAGTGAATTCAAATATTTCCAATTTTTGGTGAGGAAAAAAATTGGCAAAAATTCGCACGTACCAAATTTTGGCAGTGGTCGCATTAGACCAACATGTTTGAACCAAAATGTTACTGGTTGAAATATACGTCACAAGATCTATATTTCTCAATTAAGTATTTTATTAGATTCCCTGCAAGAGTTGAACTCTTCGCAGGTTTTTTCCATGCTGCATGTTCTTGACTCTCTGCTGTACAGCAGCTCGTGATGTTCGGCCCATAATTGGACGAGCAGATTTTGCTCGGCTTGTGTTTGTGTTGTTGCTTGTGCCACTTGTGCTCAAAGAAGATTGTCTCACTGAAGCCATCTCTTCAAATTGCTGACAGTAAACCGATCCAGGGTACGGGTCATAAAACTTTGAATAAGAATGCCGCTCTTATTCCTTGTTTGCATTGTAATAACTTGTAAAAGGTGTCATGATTTGTCCTGCCATCGCACGCGCCAAACTGGATGAGTTGTCAAAGTTGTTTTCTCACCGTAATTTTATCCAGACTTGTTTTAAAAAATATGACAGTCAAATGGTTAAAAAAACAAAATTTTTTGCTTTGCCAAAATCTGGAAGCCTCCCGCAAAAAATTGGGCAAGTTTTTGAAACTGGGGGTCGCACTTATTTTGCACTACTTATTGACAGGTTTATTACTTATACAAACAAAATTGGCTCTAGTGCAACCTGGGCCTAAGTAATGGAAACTTAAGTTATTTCCAGCGTTTTTTGAATTTTAGTTGCAAAGATTCTGGGTTTACAAGCAACATTTCATGCTAAAGCTACTGCCCGGGTAACTTACAAAGTAAAGTTTATAATTCTCATTGTATAACGGTTTATGCATGCGATTTGACAGCTAACGGCATAATCCATCAAGATAAATCATGTGAGTAAACACAGGACTATCGAGCTATGAGTGTCGACACAAACATTCGGTGCATTTGATATCTTGTCTGTGTAAACATACATGGAAATGGACGGATCGTCCGCCAAGATGGGTTATATCCCCCGGTTATAGCTAAACACTGAACACTAACCCTACCCCCCCCCCCTTCAATAGTTCCGTTTTTCTACCTTATTCCCATTATTAGTTGAGATATCCCTTGTTCCCCTTAATTAATCCAAAAAAGATCCCTTGTGCCCTTGAAATAAGTGATCAGGTTCTCTAGCTCCCCCCTCCCAAACCCCTGGGATCCCTTCACTGAGGGTGATATCCATTGTGTCCACTGATATGGAGACTTGAGGGTAATGGCTCTTAAAACATTGAAACAAATGAGGACATGTTGAAATGGTGAAGTTTCTATAAATAATAGCTTTGTTGATGGCAAAGGTGCAAAATAATATAAGAAAACTTAATAGGTTTTTCTAAATGTATGTTGTCATCCAATTGCTTATCACAATCTTTCTAATGTTATATCCACAGAATTTGAGTTTTTCTACGAAGGTCAATGGCGCTCACCTCTTCATGGAAAGGCATTTTTGCATCATTGATCATCCTTTCTGTGGTATTATTACTGTCACTATATGTCTTTACTCCAGAGAAGAGCAGGTACGTTTTATGTTGATTTGTTTCTTCTTAAACTCATTAATTATTCATCATGTTTCAACAAGTGAAATCATGACTGTGATGGTGTTTGGATATGTGATCTTAATTAGCATAGATTTTTACGATTTTAGTTCTCTGTTTTCCCCTTAGTTTTAGTTTTGATTAAGAAGATTAATTAAACAAGACAGTGTTTGACCACAGTTCCAAACACCTCGAAGTTCACCAAGAATACTCCACTATGCGTCATATTTTCAACTCTCTTCTTGGTGTTTGGAAATGTGGTCAAACATGGTCTTTCTCATTTGATATATTACTTGAAAGCACTTATAAATAGGCGGGTATATGACTAGCTTCAAGTTGTGAGGATTATAATGGTAACTCTGCTTGGCTGGGATCCTAGTACACTGAAAACTGATCCCACTTCCCGTGGGATTTTGACAGGGTGGCCACTCAGTTTGTTGTGTTGGTATGCCTGTGGGTGAAGAGGAGCAGTGTGTAGTATCATCACAATAACCCTCTCAATTCGTGCTCCAACACACATTTTAAAAGCCATGAAATTTCTTATATAATATGATTTGATGCAGTGTAATGCTATACTAACCTGGGGGGGTATTCCCTTATATGGGCTATATGGGTATGTGCGGCTAAAAGGGTATGGTTTTTCAGCTGTTTTGGACATAAATAGGGTATCGATTCTAGCTGATTTTGGTCATAAATAGGGTACGCTTTTTGCACCCTAGCCTAGTGGTATGGGTATGTTTTTAAGAAGAAGCCACTTTTTCATCATTATCGCAAAGGAAATCAACAAAAGCCCTTCACAAATTATGTTTACGGCAATTTAACACTGGTCTGAACTAGGGAACTAATTATAATGCAGGTCTGAAACAGGGTTTTGATTTAAGGGTCAGGTCATTAATAGGGTTTTGAATTTTTGGTCAGGTCATAAATAGGGTAGGGAATATCGCAGATTTTGGTCATAAATAGGGTAAGGTTTTTGGGAAGCGGTCCGCACACCTCTACCCAATTTTTCTGGGAGTACCCCTCCCCCAGGTATACCAATGGCCTTACAGTATGTGCCCTAGGACATGAGAAGGATTGAGTGAGAGAGTCCTGTATCATGTCAGTCAGAAGCTGATTCTCTGATTCTCTGATTCTCTGTTTAGCATAAATGGGGATAAAGACAAAGAAATTGTTGTGCAGTTGTGTTGCCACTTTAGCTATTGCAAAGAAAATTGGAAAATAAATTTTGCTTAAAAGTCTTTTAACAGAATGTGAACTTGAGTTGGTGCAAGTTATAGAGTTCTGATTGGCTAAGAAAATGGGCTTATGAACCTCGATATAATGAATTCTTCGATATAACAAACATAATCTGGAAGCCCAAACGTAAAATCTACCTCAATATAACGAATTACAATGTCAACACGTGACAGAAGATAAACGCTGAACAGATCAACAGTCAATAAATCCTTGTAATCCTTATGGTAAAGCTCCTTGAGAAGGCAGAGACGAAGTTCCTTAGTGAAGAGGTTAAGAGGAGAAGATGGAAGATGATAGGGCATGTCCTACGACAAAACAGAAACAGTCATACCAACATAGCCTTATCATGGACACCTGAAGGAAAAAGGAAGAGAGGAAGGCCTAAGACCACCTGGCGAAGAACAGTTGAGAGAGAGAGGAACAGCGCAGGATGGCGTACATGGGATGAGACAATGGTATCATTTCATGCAAACATATTTACCACGATGCCTCAATAGTGGGCAATTGAGGGATAAACTGTTCAGCAAATTTGATATTCTCTCTTCCAAAAATAAATGTTATTATGGCTGTAATGTTTGTCTCACCACACTTAAGATTGTCATCTTTATGGATATGGTTGTATAATAATGCAACTGATTGGGAGTGCTCATGCAAATTCTGTTATTGAAAGTCTTTGTTGAAAAAGGATTGTCCAAAAGTGTAAATGATTGTTGTTTCGTGACAACAAATTTTATTTCGACAAAAATGAAAATACGTTTACAGCCAATGAATGTCCAAGGAAGGTATTGTTTATCTTTTGATGATTTTGAGTGTTAATACATATGCAAATGTTATTTTTGAATGTCCCTTACGTGCAAATGAAGGTCATATTTGTGTTAATGAGAGTATATTAACCATAATGAAACAAATTTGGACACAAATGAATGGATATTTTCTGTAAATGAACAGCAAAAGGTGTAGTTAACTATACAATGATCTTCTGTGAACAAGTTTAAAAGCCATACTGATTTTGTGCTCCAAATTGCAAGAAAATGCATCTCTGCAAGTCTAGGATCTCAAAATTCTCTGTGGGGGCATGACCGCGGACCACCTAGCTTATGTTTTTTCTGCCTGGTTGTCATATCCTGATGCCTGCGTGCTATAAAACTCATTGAAACCCCTGGGTGATGAGTGGATTGAACTGAAAAAGTTAAAAATTTATGATTAAATGCTCTGTGTGAAGGGATAGAAAAGGCTCCTTTGTAAAAGTCAAATTTTAACAAAAATGAAGTTGTCAGTTTAAACCTAGTTCACACTAGCAACACAACAGCAGAACAACGCAACATAACAACATTAGAAGGATGTTATGGGGCTATGATCCTAACATGTAGTGACACAAATTTATAGCAACATAACATCATGAACATAGAGACATATGGAAAAAACTGATCTTTCCTTATGCTTTTATGTTGATGTTCACATTGCCGACATGAGTAGTAATGTCATTTAGGTTGTGTTGGTAGTGTGAACCAAGCCTTACTGACTATTTAATTAATATTGCCTTTCACACACCAAATTTATAGCATTTTTGCTGCTGCTGTCAAAGGCACAAAATTCATGTTTGTTTTAAAAGAGTGAAAGTTTGCCTTCTGGAAGGTTCCTCATTCCTAGCTCTAGACTCTGGTGCATAACAAGAGAATAAGAGAATTGTGAAAAACAATTGATAGGAGAAATCATGAAAGAATGTGGGCACAAATATTCTCATACATCATTCTCAAACATAACGTAAAAGAGAGGGATAAACCGATAATCTGCAACTATGTTGCCCTCTTCTCCTTAAACCCATCCTCTAAATTACCCCCCCCCCCCCTCGACATGCAGTCTGGGGATGCTTATAGGGAAATGTTTTCTGGAAAATACTTTTCCACTCCAGGGCTCTACTTGTTGTCCCTGGTATGGCCACCTTATATGCAAGGCTGGATTTCCCTGCCTCTATCATCTTGTTGATACGACTCAATTTGGGTAATGAATTATGCCAAGATGAGAACTGTTTGTGAATTTGTACAATATTTAAATAATCTGAATAATATTTTTAATTAATAATTAAAATTATTTGAATAGCTTTCGTGTAGAGTTGAAACTAGTTAAACAATTAAAGATGTTATTTCTTTACAGAATCAAAGTGCCTCCTTTGAAAGTCAACACAGTCCACCATGCACCCTGGTTGAAACAAAGCATTGTAAAGGATCTCAATGATATCCACATAGAATTGCAAGACTTACTTGTCCATAAGCAAGTACCCTCACCACAACTGGTTCAGAAGGTAGGAGAACTTGTAAATCGCCTCGACACAGCAAAACCAACAGCAGAAGTAGCAGCTGAAACAGCAGCTAATGCAGACAACAAAGCACAACCAACGAGTGCAACCAATGTGACAGCCAATGAAAAAGATGTAAACCTGCTGGATGTGTGTCCAGAGGAGTACAAAGGTGGAAAGTTTGGCTACCCTTGGTACAACAAAGGCTGGGTCATTGTTAACTGTAGCAATGCTAAACCACTTCATTCTGTACTAAGTATTTTAGTAAACACTGTTGCATATCCACAGGATGACGAGAAGCACATTGAAATGGTTTTAAAAGGGATCACAGACACGTATCCCACAGTTCAGGTACATTTGGCAACACGTAGTGACCAAGTATTGGAGACTGCTAAAAAGTATAAAAATGTTGATGGTGTTAAAGTCGATGATGTAAAGGTGAGCAAAGGTTGGAACATTCTGATGAGTAAGGCATCTACTCCATATGTTCTGCTTGCACGTGATGTGGTTCACTTCACATGGCTGACCCAAATTGAGAGGCAAATTCGTGTGATCAGTCAGACGCCAGATGTTGGAGTTGTTGGTGGATCATATCGTAACCTCTCTGGTCACTGGAAAGCAGGCTGCATGCAAACTACACTGAAAAACTTTGTTGTGGAATACCAGGAAGGCTATTATCACTCCAAAAATGGGTGTATGATCTGTAATTATCTGCAGGGTCCTTTCGTAACCAAGACAAATCTCTTGAAGTTTGACGAGAGTCTTCCAAATGAAGTGGTTTTTGAAGACTGGTTTCTGCGCATTGTTGAAGATGGTAAACTGATAATGACATGTCCAGATGCTATGTATTTCACTACAGACTACACTGCATATCCCAAAACAACTGACAGAAAAGTGTGGACTCCTTTGGCTAAAAAGTGGGAGCTTAACCGGGTTTTACTTCCCCATGGCATCAAACACTCATTTTCTTGTCAGGATATTGGTGTCACATGCAATGCCCATAGCGAGTTACTCCCGGTTTGCTGTCAGGAGGAATATGCCAATGCATTGACTTTTTTCCAGAAGTTTACTGATGAACACAATGTTACATTTGAGATTGACACTGGTTCTACGTTAGGTGGTGTTAAGTTCAATGGCCTTCTCCCATGGGATTTGGATGGTGATTTCATTGTTTTGTCCACAGATATTGATATCTTTCACAAAAGTGAAACAATCGAGTATTTCCAAAAAAATGGTTACGCCCTAAGTGATTATACACCACCTAAGTATAACTCCCAAATGGGAAAACTTGTAAATGGTTATTTCAAAGTTGTTTTCAATGGATTTTACATCGAAGTTTGGGGGATGTGGGATGTGACAAATACTCAATATCTTCCACCGGAGCTACGAAGGAAAGAAACTTTCACCAAGGCAAACATAAGAGGTAATTGGATTTACACAGCATTCAGTCCTGGTTTGTTTGCAAGGAACCGGTATGGAAGAGAAATCCTAAAACATTCACAGTCATGGATCAAAACAGGATTAGCACACAGTTATGCTGACTATAAACCTGGCAAGTTTCAGCCTTGTCAGAAACCAAAACATCATGCATGCTTGCAGAATTTCCCAGGTGACGGTGACCTTCCAATTTTGGTCGACTAGCAAAGCTTTCAGTCAGAAGGGCAAGACCTGAGCCCATGAGCATGCAGCGCTGCTTCACTACATGTTATAACATCTTGCATTATAACAGTCAACAGCACACCATGCACTGGGCATGTGGGAAGCAACTTCTGATGTTTACAGTAACATAACTAAAATAGTGACTGACTGGAAAAGAAGCATAGAGAATAAACCACACATGTTTGTGTGGTTGGTCCAGACTATTTATAGGAAGGTCAAAGAGGTTGCCATGTTTGGTTTAGAACTTGGACAGTTACAATGCAAGAAATGCTGATAGTAGTGGCATGCCATCACCCCATTGCACACAGTGTTGCATGTAGTGACCACATATTTATATTATAGCGTGCAGAGGCTTTTTGACCTACAGGACTCAATAATTGATAGACTGCAAAACAGTCATTTTTGGATGTTTTCAGAAGGTGCGAACCTTGCGGGAGAAGCGCGCAAGCCTCACAAGGCATGTGAGGCAAGAAAACGACTGTCGGCTTTTCATACAATGAATTTGTTCTAAGCGGGGGTCGTATAATGTCACTGAGGTGACAGAAATTGCTTGACAGCCCCACCCACATCTTACAGCCATTATCAATCACACGCGACCTTCAGTGCAAAAGCGTCTAGACAAAACCTAAGTTTTGGTGGATGCCAATCATCTCCGTCTCGTTGCTGACTGTATGCTAAATTTATCTGAAAAAGTGAAACGTTGCTGAAATGGCTAGCTCACTAAATACATTGGCATTAAATGTTCCTTGAAATCTATAAATGAAGACGTTTGACAGGGTTTTCAACGGCCATTCGCATGCATGAATGAACCCGAGAGTAAGCAAATCTACACGCAGACAAATTATTTCTGCATGTACTTTTCCTGTTTTTCTAAAGGCTACAGACTGAACAATACTTAATTCTATAAAACTTATAACTTATTATCTTACAAAATTATAAGGTTTGTAAGACGTTTAAGTCTTGTTCAGTCCGTAGCCCCAAGACAATCATGTGCAGAAATAATTTGTTTGGGTGTAGATGTAGATTTGCTTGCTCTCCGGGTCATTCATGCATGCGAATGGCCATTGACCCAACCTGACCGTCTTCAGTCATAAACGTCAAGGAATATTTTATGCCAATGTATTTCGTGAGCTAGCTGTTCATACTGAAAGTAAAATGATAATTTTTACAAGTGGACTGCTGCTGAATCGCTCGCAAGTGCATCCAAGTCAATGTCGTCCATTTCCCATGAGAAGTACTGTCTTTACTGTGAAACTGGTACAGCATCTATATCTTTTTGATGAGGTGTGAGTGACATTTGATGACACGTTGCATCGGAATTAAACCAATGGGAATTTCCCATTGCTGAAAGAACAGGTAGTTTTGAACGAATTTAATATCTGCATGGCGGACAGTCGTATTTTTTAGCGTCTCTCCCCATTCTTGCTTGCTGTTTTTAAACTCGCTCCACATCTTTCGTTCGCATATTGACCGTCGCCCGCATTCGCAAAAATTGCGACTGTTTTGCAGTCTAAATAACTGAAGGCTTTTGTGCAAAATGCGCATATATAGCTTTTTGGGCCGATTTTTATTTTTTGTAGGATTGAGCTAACTTTTGGCAGACTGACTGGTTTTGACATGAAAAATTATTTAGCTCAACCCTGCAAAAAATAAAATTGATCCAAACAGCTATATATGCCCTTTTTGCATGAAGGCATTCAATTAAAAGGCTTTTTAGTGTATTTGGTAAATGAGCGACAAAAGTTTATTCAGTTGTCTGTCATTCCTGTACACATGTAAATACTTCCTGTCTGTGTGGTTCTGGCTTCATCTCAATAATATTTGAAATTCTCTGATTGGTTCTGAGATTAGCTGTGCAGTTTTACGACGGAGGAAAAAAAATGACTTAATTCACTTTATCGTGTTTGGCTGGGAGCAGGCCAATTTATCACTTGGTGCCAATTAATTCACACATGTTCATTATTGACTCAGTCAAGAAACTAATGATTTATCATATGAAAGCTTAAGCAATAAAGATTTACACCACTTATGACATTTGAAAATTCTTTTAAATTGGACTTGCCTGAGTGGCTCTAGCAATTTTGAGAAAATTCTCAAGTATTGTGTTAGTATGTAAGCCTATCAATTGGAGTGGCATTTATATGATTTACCTATACTTGTGGGACCTGTGTTTTGAAAGTGCAGTTTACAAGTTCATGTTCAGGTTGCCACATAAATGCAACGCTATAACTAATTGCTAACTTTAACTTAAATACCATATTTCTCATTCAAATGCCAGCCTCATAGAAATGCCTGGTCAAAACTAGGGAAAGATATTTGAATAAAATCAGAACAATACATTAAAGGTGTGTAGACATTCTGGGAAATTTTTGCTGAAAAATGTTATCACCTATCAGCTGTACAGTTGCTTATTTTAAACCTACTTATCAAATAAACGTATGTATGTGTGTATGTATGTACGTATAGCACCTCGATTGTCATGCCACACAACACACCTATCATGTATTGTTCTGATTTTTGTCAAATATCTTTCCCTGTAACCGTTTTTTTTTTGGTAGTTGTGTGATGATTGCTTTGGAAGAAGCATGAAACTCTGAGTGGCAAGTAAATGTCTTGGACCAACTAATCCACTCTTTACTTCTGTTGTTATAAATTGCTCTTGTCTAACTATTGAGCACTCTAATGGTCGCTGAGGATCTTAACCTGCTATTTGGTTATGTTAATTAATTATTATATTTATTTATTTATTTATTTATTTATTTCTCGGACCATTAGTGGTATATGCTAGAGGTCTAGCAATTCTCATGGAAAACCAAGGGTAAATGAAGGTTATCTTTCTATTTTTTGTTAACCTTGAATGAATTTAAACCCTTCCTTGAGACAATGGTTTTCATCTGCATTAGGAGTAAAATACAGCAAATCAATTTTAAAAGGATCAAGATGGCACTATCTTGCGTGCTAGAGACTGCCCATTGTATTCGCCAATAACATATCCTTTGTTGAAAAAGCTCTCTTGGCCAAAATGGCTGGATGTTGACTTGAGTCTCGATTCTTAAGAGTGCCTGCCCGTAAAAATCAGACAAATTCTTAATTTCGCGGCAAGGGTCGAAAATGCGATTTCGCTCATATTCCTATGGTAGATAGGCTAGGGCATGACAAAAACTACTGGATAGTTTTCTTGGCAAAATATCCTTTTATTTCAAAGAAATATGCAAATTACCAAATTCCGTTAAAATCGTCATTTGACGTACCATTTTATTAAACAAGTTTGAGAGCTTCGCATGCAAAACCACATCATTCTTCCGTCTTTAAAACACTCAAATATTTTTGTACAATGTTTAATTGTGTACTGGGTTGATTTTAGGGAATGTTGCGGTTTTTGTTGGGTGCAAAATAATTAAATTTCGAAGACAAGTATTTCATTCACTTAAAAGTACTTCGTAAAAATAATTGATTTTCACTATGTGGGAAACCTTCAAATGGATTAAGCTTCTGGTGGTTGAATCGCAGAAGGATGGTCTACAGATTCCTGTAAAAATTTCTTTGGGCAAATGATTGTGAGCGACGCGAGAGCTTTTCAAAGTACGTTTAAAATGCAGATATTTGACCATCCGTCGTCAAATTTCAATTTACGGGTTGGACATATATTTTAGCACGCGCCACATGTCTTGAGCTATATTAAGTTGAAATAGACACAGAGCTGATAATTTTGAAATGTTCTAACCTTATTTGCTGTAAAAGGCAGGTCCAAACGCCGATTTGACGTGTTTCCGTCACCATACGTCGCACATAAAGCCAGAAGTTTGCTTTTGTTTACACAACGTCCGATGTACATCGCCAACTGTCAACTTATTTAATGGTCGAATACCATGAATCTACGACCCTCTTTCGACACACATGATCACCAATACATCTAAGTAAGAAACGGCTAAGTGATTTGTAGATAGTTGCTTGCTTTGCACTACACCAAAATATTACGTTTGATCATCGTTTGATCTATTGCTGCTTGAATCCTTGCTTGCAGCGGTTCGTTGTTTGTTCGTCACGCAATGCTGTCATCCTATTTTAGGGGGTAGGGGTAGGACAATTTCTATCCTAATACGTAAGGGTCCGAAAGGCTTGGAACCACTGGGTGCACACAATCTTGTTGAGTATGAAGAGAGTAAATTAAGCAATGAAAAGAATGAATAGTTAACCATTGCCCGTGTTGTCATCTTTTACTAGACAACCGCTACCTACACGCCTTGCGTAAATACTGTAACGCTAAACTTGTACCTAGGTCTTTTCGCGCTGTGCAATTATTTTTGGGCTACCCTCTGGGAAATGGGAGGTGGCCGCTTAATAGGGGCTGGCCACTTAATAGAGGTTGGTGTACCTTGAATGTTTTTTCACCATCGGGTTATAAATTTCTTAGTGAACATGGAGTCAATTCAAGACAATCATGATAGACGTCATTCTCGGAGACTCTGGGGCAGTTATTGGGAGCGGGGAAAAGTCTAAACGGGTGAGAAAAAATTTCGGGCGAAGACCCTTTTAGACTTTTTCCCCGCCCCCACTAACTGCCCCAGAGTCTCTGAGAATGACGTCTATCATGATTGTCTTGAATTGACTCCATGTTTACTAAGAAATTTAGCTAAATTTATAACCCGATAGTTAAAAAGTATTCAAGGTACACAAACCTCTATAAAGATTCGCATTAACTGCGGCGGATGTCAAAAAATCGAATTTCTTCAAATTACCTGAAACTTATTTTATGTTAAAAGGGTCCCAGGCGCTGTAGATTGATGTCATTTATTCTTAGTATTTTTAAAAAAAAATGCCTCAGAAAAGGAATTAAAAGATAGCGAGGTAATACTGGCGAAAAGTATGGTAAATTGGGTCTAATTTATGAGTAGATTTGTTGTATCAATGACAGACCAATATTACTTCCCGATGCAAATAACTTTATTTACTATCAGTAATATGCTTTAACTTTACAAATATAGCTACAAAACCAATGAACAAGTTGTCAATTTCCATATGCAGTAGTTCAAATAGCTCCTAGTAAGTTTCACTTTACTGAAAATGGAAAAAGTCACTCGACTGTTTAAGTGTTTACGCAGGGTCCAACCCACTTCTAGAGATAAAAATTATACTGCCTTGTCGCTAGTACTTTGCCATTGATGGCCAATGTGTTAACTGAAAGTTTGGGTTTCTGTTTTTCAATGATTGTTAACGTGACTAGAAAATGACACTCACAGACCCCTCGCGAAGACACGAAAAATATACATTTCTTACTTAAATTGTGGTTTCTACTGCTTTTGGTGAACTAGATGTTTCTATAACAAGCAGCGTAGAAGAACTGAAGCTGAAAACGTGAAATTCTTAAAAAAATCAAAACAACTTGAGATTATCTGACCTACAATTTTCCTTAAGTGCCTTGATTCATTTTATGAAATAGAGACTCCTTGTCTGGCTTTACATACTTTTCAGTTCAACTTTCATATTAGCTATTGACAATGCTGTTAATAGCTGTTATTTATTAATAACACACAACATAAACTCGCGTGACCAATTTTTCTAAACTACGTAAACACAAAAGGCTATTCAACTCTTTGAGATAATAAATTCGTTAGTTATTTTAATTTAAAAATGTCTTTGCTTCTTTTCTCCCAGAAACAACAACTTCTCTGGCTTCATTTAAAGCGAAAAGGTTCCATCACCTCAGATTGTCGCAATTAAGACTTGCGTGTTACGTGGAACATGAAGTCACTGGGCTGATATTTTTAAGTCATGCAACCACAATCTTTATCCAAATGGTGGTTACATACACCAAACTAAATTTCTGCAGTATCTAAGGCATGTAATGTATTCAGGTACCTTTTTTTTTTTCGCTTTTCTCGAAACTTTTCCGAGCTTCAGTTGCATAAACCAGCGTTTCTATGTAATGAACGTCTATCTTAGTAAATCTAACTGAAACAGTTACATATTGCAGCTGCAACTTCCAATGAGCTCTTTGATTTGATTAATAAAACCCTCCTTTCTGTTTCTGGAAACAGTGGCGATGTCTAATTCAAAATGTTCACAAATCCTTACAAGCATGTCTATGTTGAACTTTTTCAACTTGTTTTGCTGACTTAGTTCACACAGGTTAAAGCGTTCATAACATATAGGGTGCTTCTCTGCGACCTTGGCGATGATACCTTCACGCAGCTCTTGCAACTCCGTTTCATACTGCTCTGCTTGACTTTCTACATCTCGTACTTCGTTTTCAATTAGATCTGCTGGGCTTTGCACGGTCTTTCTCTGTCCTGCGGCAAGCCTGGAGAAAAATGAATGGATCTGCTGTGTTTGAAGGCATTCGCTTTCGGCAAATAAGCGCCTACCAAGCTCATCTCTTGCACATCTCATGTCGATGGAAACTTGCACAGGATCAGTTTTATGTCCTGTAGCATTAACGATGTCAAATTTCTCTTGGAGGTAATTTCTGATCTTGTCAGGCAAACGTGTTGCCCGCTTAGGTACCTTCAAAGCCCAGCCCTTCTGAAGAACTTGATGTGTGGTCACGCTGAGGTCTTCTTTGAGACGGAGTGCAGAGATTTTGTTTTCCAGTTGGGATGAAAGATTCTCTGACGTTACCTGTTGAAACTATTTGGCCCATCTCTTGATTACTTTATCACCGAGAGGTTCAGAAACGTCTTCAAAGGCGTGTTTCTCTGCAGCGATGTGCTTTTCAAGCTTGCCCATTGTAATGTACTGCTTGACGCACCCTGGTTCAGGGCAGCTGAACAGACCGCAATCTCTCTCCTCGTCTCCAGATTCTTCGGGTGACCTTACAGGTTTCACCGGACCAGGCAGTTCTGCCGCCAAGCAAGTATTATCTTTCTTAACAGATTCACTACTCCCCAGTGATCCGCTCTGAATGATTCTAAGTTCAGAAGGTAGTATCTTGCCATCCTTATCAAGATTCTCCCATGCAACCAGTTTCCCGGTGCCAATATTGTATACTTTCCATACCCTTAGGCCGTCGTTACAATACTGGTAGTTATGAAGAAGACTTACGTCTGGAATACGCGGTGTGGGGCACTTACTGGCTGACTCTGGATACTCTACCGAATACGGAACAATACTTCGTACGCCGCCATGTGACTCCAAAGCTTTTTTGACTTGCTCTACTGACATAACATCGTTTCCTTCATTAAGAAACCGGTTAACATGGGATTTCTGGTGGGCGGAGCTCCTGTCACACGGTCCCTTGCCTGCTTGTGGCTCTGGGAAATCATAGCGTTTGATGTAGATACCAGTCAACCTACCGATACGCCGTATGGGAACAAGTAGTCCATCTGAATGATACGATCCTGCACAGTCGCTTCGATAAAATGCTTCATTAATCTCTGGGTGTCTTGCCTTTTCTTCCTGGAGGGTGTGACACATAACTGCAGCAACAACTGTTCCGTTAATATATGAACAATTAGCATTTGATTGACGTTTGATTTCGTAAATATCTTTTGATTGACATTTAGCCGCGTAACCGATACGGTCAATTGACCTTTGAGCTTGGATAAGTTAGTTTTCTGTCGCAGATATTTTCACTGTGAACGCCTTCGTTGCTGACCTGTTTCGCTGACCCGTTTTCTGCTGTTTTCAAATCTGTTTATCTGTTGCCTGACCTGGACAAACCGCAAAACAATCTGATTGGACATCGTCAAAGAAGTAAGTTTAGTACTGTAACTCAGGCTTAAAACAATGTAACTTAGGTTTGCGTTTATATTCCGATCGTCTGTTTGGTTTCTCAATGGAATTTTGTATTACCTCTTTAGATCGAATAATCTTGAATCCTGGAATAAATTATACGATTGGCGTAGCCCAATTAGATTGTCTGCTTGGTTTTTTACGGAACCATTTCATTCGATTTCTTGGCTGGATGAAGAAAACCCCTGCGCTGATCCACAGAAACGCACTCGGTCATGGATGAAGCGGCGGTAAAACAAGCCAAGACCGACCGACGTACTGCCAAATCGAACTTTACACGAGTTGGAAAAGCGTTGGTACATGCAGTTGAGTACAAAAGGCCTCCGAATGAGGTAAGACAAGCCATAATTAAGCTTCAGGGAGCGTATGAGAACTTAGTGGCTAAGCATGAGGATTATGCCAAGCACATCGAAGATGATGAAGCGTATGAAACTGAAGAAAAATGGCTCTCTGAATGCCAAGAAATTTTCATGAGGCTAGAAGTAGACGCGAAAATGTTCATTGAAAGTGTTGAGCAGTGTGGTTCGAAAGATTTAGCTGAGAATGGTGATTTAAGTAAAGGAAAGGAGAGCGCTTTAACCGATGAAGTACCGGGTAATGAAGGAATTCCAAATATGCAGCCTCCAACACCTAGCCACACCCCTGGAATGACAAATATTCAACCAATTAGCCAAACACCCCCAGAAATTAACGCCGGAAAAGCTGAAGGCACTTCAGATAAAGAAATTAACAGTGTTCAAAAGGCCGATGACAAGCAAAATCCCGCAATAAACAAAGAAACCACTAGTGATAAAAGTCAAGCTGGCGCGTGCACGTTTAAGCTCGAAAAACCAAAACTACCTGTTTTCGCTGGGAATGTAAGAGATTATGCAATTTTCCGCTCTGACTTCAAACACGCAATAGAAGCAAAATACACAAAGAGAGATGCAATAACGCTCCTGCGTACATGCCTGAGAGATAAGCCGCTAGAACTGATCAAAGGTATCGGAAGTGATTATGACGCCGCCTGGGAATATCTGGACTCGATCTATGGCGACCCGAGATTTGTGTCAGACACTGTGACCCAGGATATTGTCCAATTTAAAGCCTTGCAGGAAGGGGAAGATGCGCGATTTTACGACCTGGTACATCTAGTCAAGAGATGTTATGATACCCTGAAAGAAGTTGGTCTCCCTAGTGATATGGACAACAGCCATATGCTTTCCATTATCGAACAAAAGATGTGCTCTGACGACAGAAAGGTCTGGGCGAGAGATCTGGAGAGAGAAAAGAAGCCTGCTACCCTGGAAGCGTTGATGAACTGGATGAACGTGGAAATGAAGTCACGAATGCGTGCCACAGCTCCTATCAGAGTGGGCTCATCTGGAAGACGCCACGTGAATCACTACACATCTAATGACGGCAAACCTGTCTGGCACAAATGTTGGCTGTGCAAAACTTCATCCCACTGGCCCGATCAATGCCCGAAGTTTACAGCTCTCAGCATTGATGACCGTATCGCAACTGCAAAGGCAAATCACCTGTGCTTCAGCTGTTTGAAGAGGGCCGGAAGGGGACACACTGTAGATAACTGCAGGCGTAAACAACAGTGCGCAAAGCTGGAGAATGGAATGCGGTGTCCACAACATCACCATCAGCTGCTTCATAAGAGCAATACTGTCAAGATTAGCGTCGCTACATCAGTCAATACGAAAGAAGCTATTCTCCCTGTACTCTCCGCAAACATCGGCAGCGCTAACGGCCTATTTAAATGTGGAAATGTTCTTCTTGACTCTGGCGCTCAAGTAAGCCTTATTCGTCAGGATACCGCAGAAACTCTCGGCTTGAAGGGAAAGGATGTTTCCATAACAATTACTAAAGTTGGCGGGGAGGAAGAGTCAATGAAAACCAAAGAATACAAAATTCAGCTAACCTGCATAGACACCGGCAAGCGTTTTACCGTTAAAGCAATCGGCATTCAGAGCATCAGTGATGAAATCCCAACAGTGAAAACTTCGCACTTACCGGAGCTTCTTGGCCTGCCTAACACGAGATTTCGCCGCGGCAAGGGACATGTGGACCTGCTAATCGGTATTGATCACGCACATATGCATGCTGGTGAAACGAGACAAGTGGACCATCTACTAGCTCGCAAGTCGCCACTTGGATGGGTAGTTTTTGGAGGAAAACCAGAGCAGATCTGTGACATAACCAGCATATTACACGTCAAGTACGCCTCACCAATAGACTTAACTGACTTCTGGACAACAGAGACCATGGGTGTGGCCGTGAAACCCTGTGTCTGCGATGCAGACAAACTGTCTGAAACAGAAAGAGAAGAAGCTAAGCTAATAGAGGAAACATGTATCAAAGTTGGAAGTCAATGGATGATTCCATACCCCTGGAGAAAGGACCCCACCCTGCTCCCAGACAACAAAGATTTGGCAATGAAACGCCTAGAGTCAACAGAACGACGCCTGAAAAGAAACCCTGAACAAGTCGAAGCCTACTGCAAACAGATGGAAGAAATGGAAAGCATGAAGTTTGCGCGAAAGCTGTCCAAGGAAGAACAAAACGCGTATCAAGGACCTGTTCACTACATTCCTCATCACGCCGTGCTGAGGCCAGACAAGAAGAGCACTCCAGTTCGAATTGTTTTCAATTCATCTTCTGTATTTCAAGGACATACTCTGAATGATTACTGGAAGAAAGGTCCCGATCTTTTAAACGGCATATTTGGAGTTGTCTTACGATTCAGAGAGAAGAAAGTCGCAGTTATGGGAGACATCTCCAAGATGTATCATAGGATCCTAATTCCCGAGAGGGATCAACATGTGCATCGCTTTCTATGGAGAAACATGGAAACGGACAGAGATCCTGACATCTACCTCAAAACTGTTCTCACATTTGGGGACAAGCCTGCACCCGCTATGGCGCAAATAGCCCTGAGGAAAACAGCTCAAGAGAACAAGGTAGACTACCCAGAAGTAGCTGAAGTCCTCACAAACAACGTGTACATGGATGACATCTGCGATTCTGTAGACACAGTACATGAAGCCCGAAAATTAACGACAGATATTGACAAGGTCTTGAAGACTGGAGGATTCAAAGTTAAAGGATGGATTTCCAACGAGATGCTTGAAGAGAAAGAAAACAGTGACACAGAGAAGGAGATGAATCTATTTCAAGGAAACGAGGAGAAAGTCCTGGGAACCCTGTGGAACTTTCGAACAGACGAGTTCTACTTCAGAGTGAGGACAGAGTTGCTAAAGCTAGACGACAGACCAAACCCTGTGCCTTTGAAGATGACGAAGAGAATGATCTTAAGCCAGGTGGCTCGAATTTACGATCCGATTGGATTCGCTGCAGCATTCATAATCAGGGCGAAGATAGGGCTGCAAAAACTGTGGCAGTTGGGATTAGACTGGGACGATGAGGTACCAGTCGCAGTTCAGGATCAGTGGATCTCTTTGTTCAAAGAAATGAAAGAGTTGGACAATGTGTCCTTCGAAAGATGTTTAACTGCAGACAAAGCCGTGGATCCGCCAATGCTGTGTGTTTTCGCTGACGCATCGCAAGACGCATTCGGAGCATGCGCCTACCTACGCCAAAGAAAGGATGACACTTACTCAGTCAAGTTCATCGCAGCGAAGTCCCGAGTAGCACCGCTGAAACAGCTCACGATCCCGCGCTTGGAGCTATAGGCAGCCGTTCTCGCAACCCGCCTAGCCAAAACCATTCAGGAGGAAACTAGGGTACAGCTTCAAGATGTTAAGTTCTTCACCGACAGCACTATCACCTTGGCCTGGATTCAAAGTCCGTCTCGCAGCTTCAAACCGTTCGTATCCTCCAGAGTGGGAGAAATTCAGAGTAACTCAGATCCAAGCCAGTGGAAGCACATCCCCAGTGAGGATAATGTAGCTGACGACCTGTCACGAGGGATCTCTGTTGATGAACTGCAGGGCAGATGGATGAATGGCCCGGAGTTCTTGTACTTACCAGAAAGTCGGTGGCCGATTAAGATCGCTTCGCCAGGCTCAGATGAAGACATGGAACGTCGACAAGCACGGATACTGACCGCAGCTGCAACGCAGAAAGCTAAAGATGCAATCGATCCGTCCAAGTTCTCCAGCTGGAGAAAACTAATCCGCGTGACGGCACGTATACGCAGACTAGCGGTGAAAATACGACTGAGAAAATACGATCAGGACGGAAAGGAAGGACCGCTGGCCCCTGAAGAGCTTCAGCAAGCAGAGATTTACTGGATAAAGCAAGCACAGTCAACCTTGCACAGCCGCCTAGAAAGAGGTGATTTCAAATCTCTCAGCCCGTTCAAAGATGAAAACGGAGTAATAAGAGTTGGAGGAAGAGTGGACGAAGCTATCGTGTCATATGAGACAAGACACCCCGCCCTTCTTCCAAGTGACCACTGGATCTCTTTGCTGGTAACAAGACACGCCCATCAGCACGGACACACCGGGGTGGCAGCTACGACAGGCAAGACCAGGAGAAAGTTTTGGATCTTGAAGGCGAACAAGTTAAGCAAATCTGTGAAATTCAAGTGTGCATTCTGCCGTGAATTGGCACACAAGGCTGAAACGCAACTTATGGCAGACCTCCCTGTTCTCCGCTTAGCACCAAACACGCCTCCGTTCCACTATACCGCCTGCGATTACTTTGGTCCTTACAGCGTAAGAATCGGGAGAAACAAGACGGCTAAGCACTATGGCGTCATCTTTACCTGTTTAAACACAAGAGCTGTCCATCTGGAATTAGCAGTTGACCTAACTACAATGGAGTTTATGCACGTCCTAAGAAGATTCTTTTCAATCAGAGGCTACCCGGCAGTAATGCTAAGCGATAACGGTTCACAGATGGTTGGTGCTGCTAACGAACTGAGAGAGATGGTGGAAGGTCTAGATGCCAATCAATTACGTGAGTTCTGCGGGGAAAAGAAAATTCAGTGGATCTTCACTACACCAGCTGCGCCACACCAAAATGGATGTGCAGAAGCCCTTGTAAAGAGCTGTAAAAAATCACTTAAGATAGCAATTGGCGAGCAGCTTCTAACGCCTTTTGAGCTGTACACCTGTCTTTTAGAAGTTGCAAACTTAGTGAATCAACGCCCCATCGGTCGCATTCCCACTGATCCAGATGACGGAGCCTACCTGTGTCCGAACGACATGCTCCTTGGAAGAGCAACACCAGAAGTACCACAAGGTCCGTTCAAAGACACAAGAAACCCACGCAGACGAGTGGAGTTCGTGCAAAAAATTGTCGACTCGTTCTGGAAGCGTTGGACTAGGGACGTATTTCCTGTCCTAGTACCGAGAAAGAAGTGGCACGTGGAGAAGCGAAACGTACAAGTTAATGACATAGTAACAGTGGCTGAGCAAAATGCAGTAAGAGGCAAGTGGGCAGTGGGCCGAATAATCGAAGTTTATCCTGGATCAGATGGACGAGTTCGTAATGTTAAAGTCAGAACAGCCACAGGAGAGTACAGCCGTCCAGTTACAAAGATTGCAGTCATTCACCCTGTAGAAGGTGACGACTGAACGAACAGCTGATAAGATAAGGACTACGCCCTTATCGGGGCGGAGAATGTTCCGTTAATATATGAACAATTAGCATTTGATTGACGTTTGATTTCGTAAATATCTTTTGATTGACATTTAGCCGCGTAACCGATACGGTCAATTGACCTTTGAGCTTGGATAAGTTAGTTTTCTGTCGCAGATATTTTCACTGTGAACGCCTTCGTTGCTGACCTGTTTCGCTGACCCGTTTTCTGCTGTTTTCAAATCTGTTTATCTGTTGCCTGACCTGGACAAACCGCAAAACAATCTGATTGGACATCGTCAAAGAAGTAAGTTTAGTACTGTAACTCAGGCTTAAAACAATGTAACTTAGGTTTGCGTTTATATTCCGATCGTCTGTTTGGTTTCTCAATGGAATTTTGTATTACCTCTTTAGATCGAATAATCTTGAATCCTGGAATAAATTATACGATTGGCGTAGCCCAATTAGATTGTCTGCTTGGTTTTTTACGGAACCAACAACTTCCCTGTTCTGGCTGATCGACGGTCAGCTACTCTCATACCAAGCCTTCAAAGCGAAATATAAATGTAAAACTAACTTCTTGAATTACTATCAATTTAGAAGTGCTATTCCGGACAGCTTACTGGCCAAGACAAAGAACAATAACTTGGAACCGCTCCCCAAGAGCATCTTTCTACAAAACCACTCAATTTTCGATCTTGATAGTTCAACGAAGGTATACTTTGAAACTGCGAAGGTAAAGGATTTCTACTGGTTATTGAACAAACAAGTTAATAATAGTCCACATACTGGACCAACTAAATGGAGTAAAGCTATGCCAATATGTGCAAAACAATGGGAAAAAAAATTTATATCGATTAAACAGTTTTCCAGAGAAAATAAGCTGAGGGAATTTCACTTCAAATTTCTCCACTGAATCGTTGTAACTGAAAAAGAGCTCTGAAGATTTGGCATCAAAAACGACAGTGAATGCCTATATCGTGGAGAACAAGATTCGATAGATCATACCTTTTCAGACTGTCTTTTTACTAAAGATTTCTTGTCAAAAGTGGTGCCATGGTTCAACAACTGTAATAACTCTTCGTTCAAACCGTCAAATCAAGAATTTTTATTTGGGTTTTTTTTTCAATCCTGCCAATAAAAAACTACTGAAAAAATTTAACTACACCATACTTTTTGCTCGCTATTTTATCTATACAAATAAGTTACACAATAATTCTCTTCTCATCACAGATTTTGTCAGCAAAGTCTCCTCTAAGTACAGGCTAGAAAATTTAGATTAAAATTTACATGCAGTGATGCTCCTGCTTTGGTCTACTCTGGTTAAGTCATTATGATTATTATTAAATCTCGCTTTATTTTTATTTACTATAGCTGATAAATGTATTAATTTTGCAATTGTTAAAATTGTAGTTTATTGCATTGTACTGTATATGGGTTTATGTGTATCAATAAAGAATGTATTTTCATAAAAAAAAAAAAAATAGAGTGTAAAGGAAGTATAAAATTATTTCTTAGCCTGGCCTGACTAGAAAGCGACAAAATTGGAGATTGTCATCTCCCTGGTCATCTCAGTCATCTCAATTGGTTTGCTGTTTTCACTGGTTGCCTAGCACATGACCAATTTGTTCTCCGCTGGTTTGAGTTTCAAGTTTTATTTTTCTATAAGACTAAAGAGCAGACAAAAAATATAACCTGTTCGCATTGAATAAAAATAATATACTACTCAGTTTCATCAAACTCCTGGACATTGAAAAGCTTTATTCTGTGCTATCAGGTCGCTTTTTAAATTATGGAAAGAAGCCAATTTGCATATCATGTAAGTCTCTTTACGGTATATACAATGGAGAACTCTGCTTGTGCGGTTTGCTTACACACATTTTTCATTCACGGTAATTAAAAAAGGAGAGAATCAAAAAACTCTTACGAGTTTATTTTTGCTAGAAACCTAAAAATTGTATCGAAGCCAGTAATTATGAAATACTGAAAACTGATTTATCTGTTGATCAATGGTGTCAAAATATGATTTAGTTAACTATACAATGATCTTCTGTAAACAATTTTAAAAGCCATACTAATTTTGTGCTCCAAATTGCAGGGAAATGCATCTCTGCAAGTCTATGATCTCAAAATTCTCCATGGGGCATGACCGCGGACCCCCTAGCTTATGTTTTTTTCTGCCTGGTTGTCATATCCTGATGCCTGGATGCTATAAAACTCATTGAAACCCCTGGGTGATGAGTGGATTGAACTGAAAAAATTAAAAATTTATGATTAAATGCTCTGTGTGAAGGGATAGAGTAAAAGGGTCCTTTGTAAAAGTCAAATTCAACAAAAATGAAGTTGTCAGTTTAAACCTAGTTCACACTAGCAACATAACAGCAGAACAACGTAACATGACAACATTAGAAGGATGTTATGGGGCTATGATCCTAACATGTCATAATGACACAAATTTATAACAACATAACATCATGAACATAGGGTCTGCTAAATCTGTGAGCCAGCGAGCCATTTTTGTGAGTATTTTTTTTTTCTTCGATCGTTTTGGGAGGTCGTCGATCATTTCACCAAGAAACATCTCGTGCCCGACTATCGCTAAATTAAACTACCGCTATAAACCGCCGGCCATCTTGAAAGCGATGACCCTGGGGACGAGTATAAACGGTACAACCTCGCTCTCAGGGTACTCTCTCTTTCCCTGGGAAATTAATTTTAAATTTGTCTACAAAAGTGCCTAAAATTGAAATATTGAAGGAAAAAATCCTAATCTCGCTTCGGTTGCCAGAGCCATTGCTGGTGCGTCAAAGATGAAAAATGCTCTAAACATCTGTACATCGTGCCAAGTCTTGCGTCATAGAAATGGCTGCCCTGAGGGTCCCTGAGTTGGACGAATTTTTTTCTTTGTTTCATATTTTTGTTATGTGTAGAAAAGTTTGTCTATTCAAATCGCCCAGGATCCGCAAAAAATAAAAACAATGCGACAAGAATTTATTAAGGTTCCAGACTTAAGTAGGAAAAATTTTCTGAGAGAAACGGAGCGATAAAAGTGTTGACCTGGTGCTGACAAGCGTGCACGACTCCGGCCGTTCGCAGATGAATAAGTTCTAAAGCCTTCATAGCTTAGCTTTAACTAGGATGTCTTTTAGGGATTTTCCCTTGCGATATGAGATGATGGGGGACTCCTTAAAGACTTCTCTCAGTTGTGGTTGATTATCTGTAAGGTGCCATTTCCCCGTGAGTGTGTCTTTTAGGTTGGGCAATGCCGGGTGGTATCGCGTTGCAAAGGGCAATATTTTCTTTTGTGCGGTTTTGTTTTTCTGTGCTAGCGACATTTTTCTGTGAGAGAATTCAATCTCTGAAAGGTGTTTCTCTACAATTCTAGCTGGGTAATCTCTATTCTGCAGGCGTGTTTTGAAATTACTCATGTTTTCCTCAAAAGTAAACTGAGAGGAATTCGTTCTCAGAAGCCTTAACGCTTCTCCTTTGATAAAGCCTTTCCTGACGCCTGGTGGATGACACGAATAGAAATTCGTGTATTGAAAGGTCTCTGTAGGTTTGAAATGCGCTTGCACGTCAATGAAAGATTCCTTATTGAATCTGTCCGCTTGGTACACTTTCGTCTCCAAGAACGCAGTTTCTGTTTCTGAGATTTCAGCCGTGAATTTTGATCGTTGGGTGAAAACTCTTTGCCTTTAGAAGGAAATCTTCTAAAAGATGGGTTTCGTGTTACTTTGTCTGAGTATTTCTATTTCTATTTTGGCCATAAATATGTTAGCAAAAGCCGCGGCCATTTTCATTCCCATGGTTCAGTGTTTACGCCAGAGCGCGCCATTGCGGGAATCCCGCGTTACAATTTCAGATGGCCCCCAGAAAAACGAAAAAAGGGCCACTTTGGCCCTTTCCCTTTACAAGACTGCAGGCTTAACACAGGCATAATAATTTAAAAGCCATCCCAGTGCTGGAAATTGTGATCGATACGGTTGCCAATGCAACAAGCATTTCATCCTTGGCGACCAGAACGTTCTGATTTAGTCGCCACAGTACGGCATAATGGCGACTACATTTCTCTGTGTTGATGATCAATAACGGTTATTTTGTCACACATTATGTCCTTCTAGAAAATCATATTGAAAGATCTTTGTTTCTAAAACATTCGACATAAGAAAAAAAGTCAATCTGTACTTTTGCTTTGCTGTATTGATTCTCTCACATCGGAAAACTTCCAAATGGCTGACCGAGTTTGAAATCGCCCTATAATGCATTGCAAACCCTTGATCATTGACTACGTCATGTAGGCCTAAGGATTGTTCTCTTGTAATGCACAGATCCTTCATACTAGTATCTGATTCAAAAGAAATTTTATTGAGTAGAAACCCTTCAAAAAGCACTTACTATGAAATTTTATCATAGATCCTAATAAACTGCTTTATTTTCCTTGGTACCCTGATGCATTTTTTTCCTTCTGTAGCTTTCAGTTTATTAGCCCCTTTCCTAAAAAATTGGCCCCTAAAAAAGATCTTCAGGGGCCACTTTGGCCCTCAAGTAAAATTTTCTGGCTGAAACACTGATGGCTGTTCCGTGAGTTTAGAGGTAATCTTTTCCACTGAATTGGAACGAGTTTTCTTGTAGAATCAGACTGTGCAGTTCTCTTCTAAATACCTGCTAGGAATTGGAGGGTTCTCGTGATAAAACTCTCCGCATGCTTCGCATACTGTGGGAATACCCTCTTCCGGTGGTATGTTTGTGTAGAGACTGGTGACGTCCATTGACACAAGAATGATGTTCTTAGGCAGTTTAGTCTTCTCGATGAAGTTAAGAAAGTCTGTTGTATCTTTAAGATACGAGGCTTGTCTTTGTGCTATCGGCTGAAGAAAGTGGTCAACAAAAGATGAGATCCTTTCTGCAGGGCCATCACACCCTGATGTAATAGGTCTACCGACAGGTGTCGGTTTGTGAATCTTTGTAAGTGTTTGAAACATTGGTATTCGCGGAGGGTCGGGCGTAAGGGAGAGCCATTAAGCCGTCATTTCGTCTATGTGGCCTTCTTGAAGTAGGGATCGAATCAATCGATAAACCTTTTTGGCCGTGGTGTCAACCATAGGTTTGTCTAAGGGTCGGTAGTTGTGTATATCATCAAGTTGGACTTGACCCTCGTTGAGTTTATCTGTTCTGTTCATTATGACGGTTGTGGTACCCTTGTCGGCTTTCCATGCATTGTGAGGCAGTTTAACCGGAAGTAAAATTTGTAACTATTTATCATTTTTTTCAGCTTGGCTTCTGATGGGCCGATTCAAAAAACGTCTTGGTGACGGTTTGTGTAGTCACTGCAAGAATTTGATATTGCGATCTTATTCATCTTGTTCCGTTGCTCTTGTTCTTGTTCGGATTGGCTGATTCAAAAAACGTCCTTAGTGACGATTTGTGTAGTCGCTGCAAGAATTTAATATTGCGATCTTATTCATCTTGTTCCGTTGCTCTTGTTCTTGTTCTCATGGGAATATAAATGCAACAAATAAAAATTCTTAACATTTGTACTGTGGCTCGCATGGCTCGCATGGCTCACGTGGCTCGCCCCTTGGCTCGCAGGTTTACAAAACTCATGAACATAGAGACAAACGGAAAAAAACTGATCTTTCGTTATGCTTTTATGTTGATGTTCACATTGCCGACATAAGAAGTAATGTCATTTAGGTTGTTGTGTTGGTAGTGTGAACCAAGCCTTACTGACTATTTAATATTGCCTTTCACACACCAAATTTATAGCATTTTTGCTACTGCTGTCAAAGGCACAAAATATACGTTTGTTAAAGAGTGAAAGTTTGCCTTCTGGAAGGTTCCTCATTCCTAGCTTTAGACTCTGGTGCATAACAAGAGAATAAGAGAATTGTGAAAAACAATTGATTGGAGAAATCGTGAAAGAATGTGGACACAAATATTCTCATCCATCATTCTCAAACATAACATAAAAGAGAGGGATAAACCGATAATCTGCAACCATGTTGCCCTCTTCTCCTTAAACCCATCCTCTAAATTACCCCCCCCCCCTCCCCCTGACATGCAGTCTGGGGATACTTATAGGGGACTTGCAATATGGAAATGTTTTCTGGAAAATACTTTTCCACTCTGGGGCTCTACTTGTTGTCCCTGGTATGGCCACCTTATATGCAAGGCTGGATTTCCCTGCCTCTATCATCTTGTTGATACGACTCAATTTGGGTAATGAATTATGCCAAGATGAGAACTGCATGTGAATTTGTACAATATTTAAATAATCTGAATAATATTTTTAATTAATAATTAAAATTATTTGAATAGCTTTCGGTGTAGAGTTGAAACTAGTTAAACAATTAAAGATGTTATTTCTTTACAGAATCAAAGTGCCTCCTTTGAAAGTCAACACAGTCCACCATGCACCCTGGTTGAAACAAAGCATTGTAAAGGATCTCAATGATATGCACACAGAATTGCAAAAGTTACTTGTCCATAAGCAAGTACCCTCACCAGAAGGTAGGAGAACTTGTAAATCGCCTCGACACAGCAAAACCAACAGCAGAAGCAGCCACAGAAGTAGCAGCTGAAACAGCAGCTAATGCAGACAACAAAGCACAACCAACGAGTGCAACCAATGTGACAGCCAATGAGAAAGATGTAAACCTGCTGGATGTGTTTCCAGAGGAGTACAAAGGTGGAAAGTTTGGCTACCCTTGGTACAACAAAGGCTGGGTCATTGTTAACTGTAGCAATGCTAAACCACTTCATTCTGTGCTAAGTATTTTAGTAAACACTGTTGCATATCCACAGGATGACGAGAAGCACATTGAAATGGTTTTAAAAGGGATCACAGACACGTATCCCACAGTTCAGGTACATTTGGCAACACGTAGTGACCAAGTATTGGAGACTGCTAAAAAGTATAAAAATGTTGATGGTGTTAAAGTCGATGATGTAAAGGTGAGCAAAGGTTGGAACATTCTGATGAGTAAGGCATCTACTCCGTATGTTCTGCTTGCACGTGATGTGGTTCACTTCACATGGCTGACCCAAATTGAGAGGTAAATTCGTGTGATCAGTCAGACGCCAGATGTTGGAGTTGTTGGTGGATCATATCGTAACCTCTCTGGTCACTGGAAAGCGGGCTGCATGCAAACTACACTGAAAAACTTTGTTGTGGAATACCAGGAAGGCTATTATCACTCCAAAAATGGGTGTATGATCTGTAATTATCTGCAGGGTCCTTTCGTAACCAAGACAAATCTCTTGAAGTTTGACGAGAGTCTCCCAAATGAAGCGGTTTTTGAAGACTGGTTTCTGCGTGTTGTTGAAGATGGTAAACTGATAATGACATGTCCAGATGCTATGTATTTCACTACAGACTACACTGCATATCCCAAAACAACTGACAGAAAAGTGTGGACTCCTTTGGCTAAAAAGTGGGAGCTTAACCGGGTTTTACTTCCCCATGGCATCAAACAGTCATTTTCTTGTCAGGATATTGGTTTCACATGCAATGCCCATAGCGAGTTACTCCCAGTCTGCTGTCAGGAGGAATATGCCGATGCGTTGACTTTTTTCCAGAAGTTTACTGATGAACACAATGTTACATTTGAGATTGACACTGGTTCTACGTTAGGTGGTGTTAAGTTCAATGACCTTCTCCCATGGGATTTGGATGGTGATTTCATTGTTTTGTCCACAGATATTGATATCTTTCACAAAAGTGAAACAATCGAGTATTTCAAAAAAAATGGTTACGCCCTAAGTGGTTATACACCACCTAAGTATAACTCCCAAATGGGAAAACTTGTAAATGGGTATTTCAAAGTTGCTTTCAATGGATTTTACATCGAAGTTTGGGGGATGTGGGATGTGACAAATACTCAATATCTTCCACCGGAGCTACGAAGGAAAGAAACTTTCACCAAGGCAAACATAAGAGGTAATTGGATTTACACAGCATTCAGTCCTGGTTTGTTTGGAAGGAACCGGTATGGAAGAGAAATCCTAAAACATTCGCAGTCATGGATCAAAACAGGATTAGCAAACAGTTATGCTGACGAGAAACCTGGCAAGTTTCAACCTTGTCAGAAACCAAAACATCATGCATACTTGCAGAATTTCCCAGGTGATGGTGACCTTCCAATTTTGGTCGACTAGCAAAGCTTTCAGTCAGAAGGGCAAGACCTGAGCCCATGAGCATGCAGCGCTACTTCACTACATGTTATAACATCTTGCATTATAACAGTCAACAGCAAGTGCACCATGCACTGGGCATGTGGGAAGCAACTTCTGATGTTTACAGTAACATAACTAAAATAGTGACTGGCTGGAAAAGAAGCATAGAGAATAAAGCACACATGTTTGTGTGGTTGGTCCAGACTATTTATAGGAAGGTCAAAGAGGTTGCCATGTTTGGTTTAGAACTTGGACAGTTGCAATGCAAGAAATGTCGTTGTTAACTGTAGCAATGCTAAACCACTTCATTCTGTGCTAGGTATTTTAGTCAACACTGTTGCATATCCACAGGATGATGAGAAGCACATTGAAATGGTTTTAAAAGGGATCACAGACACGTATCCCACAGTTCAGGTACATTTGGCAACACGTAGTGACCAAGTATTGGAGACTGCTAAAAAGTATAAAAATGTTGATGGTGTTAAAGTCGATGATGTAAAGGTGAGCAAAGGTTGGAACATTCTGATGAGTAAGGCATCTACTCCGTATGTTCTCTTGCACGTGATGTGGTTCACTTCACATGGCTGACCCAAATTGAGAGGCAAATTCGTGTGATCAGTCAGACGCCAGATGTTGGAGTTGTTGGTGGATCATATCGTAACCTCTCTGGTCACTGGAAAGCGGGCTGCATGCAAACTACACTGAAAAACTTTGTTGTGGAATACCAGGAAGGCTATTATCACTCCAAAAATGGGTGTATGATCTGTAATTATCTGCAGGGTCCTTTCGTAACCAAGACAAATCTCTTGAAGTTTGACGAGAGTCTCCCAAATGAAGCGGTTTTTGAAGACTGGTTTCTGCGTGTTGTTGAAGATGGTAAACTGATAATGACATGTCCAGATGCTATGTATTTCACTACAGACTACACTGCATATCCCAAAACAACTGACAGAAAAGTGTGGACTCCTTTGGCTAAAAAGTGGGAGCTTAACCGGGTTTTACTTCCCCATGGCATCAAACAGTCATTTTCTTGTCAGGATATTGGTTTCACATGCAATGCCCATAGCGAGTTACTCCCAGTCTGCTGTCAGGAGGAATATGCCGATGCGTTGACTTTTTTCCAGAAGTTTACTGATGAACACAATGTTACATTTGAGATTGACACTGGTTCTACGTTAGGTGGTGTTAAGTTCAATGACCTTCTCCCATGGGATTTGGATGGTGATTTCATTGTTTTGTCCACAGATATTGATATCTTTCACAAAAGTGAAACAATCGAGTATTTCAAAAAAAATGGTTACGCCCTAAGTGGTTATACACCACCTAAGTATAACTCCCAAATGGGAAAACTTGTAAATGGGTATTTCAAAGTTGCTTTCAATGGATTTTACATCGAAGTTTGGGGGATGTGGGATGTGACAAATACTCAATATCTTCCACCGGAGCTACGAAGGAAAGAAACTTTCACCAAGGCAAACATAAGAGGTAATTGGATTTACACAGCATTCAGTCCTGGTTTGTTTGGAAGGAACCGGTATGGAAGAGAAATCCTAAAACATTCGCAGTCATGGATCAAAACAGGATTAGCAAACAGTTATGCTGACGAGAAACCTGGCAAGTTTCAGCCTTGTCAGAAACCAAAACATCATGCATGCTTGCAGAATTTCCCAGGTGATGGTGACCTTCCAATTTTGGTCGACTAGCAAAGCTTTCAGTCAGAAGGGCAAGACCTGAGCCCATGAGCATGCAGCGCTACTTCACTACATGTTATAACATCTTGCATTATAACAGTCAACAGCAAGCACACCATGCACTGGGCATGTGGGAAGCAACTTCTGATGTTTACAGTAACATAACTAAAATAGTGACTGGCTGGAAAAGAAGCATAGAGAATAAAGCACACATGTTTGTGTGGTTGGTCCAGACTATTTATAGGAAGGTCAAAGAGGTTGCCATGTTTGGTTTAGAACTTGGACAGTTGCAATGCAAGAAATGTCGTTGTTAACTGTAGCAATGCTAAACCACTTCATTCTGTGCTAGGTATTTTAGTCAACACTGTTGCATATCCACAGGATGATGAGAAGCACATTGAAATGGTTTTAAAAGGGATCACAGACACGTATCCCACAGTTCAGGTACATTTGGCAACACGTAGTGACCAAGTATTGGAGACTGCTAAAAAGTATAAAAATGTTGATGGTGTTAAAGTCGATGATGTAAAGGTGAGCAAAGGTTGGAACATTCTGATGAGTAAGGCATCTACTCCGTATGTTCTCTTGCACGTGATGTGGTTCACTTCACATGGCTGACCCAAATTGAGAGGCAAATTCGTGTGATCAGTCAGACGCCAGATGTTGGAGTTGTTGGTGGATCATATCGTAACCTCTCTGGTCACTGGAAAGCGGGCTGCATGCAAACTACACTGAAAAACTTTGTTGTGGAATACCAGGAAGGCTATTATCACTCCAAAAATGGGTGTATGATCTGTAATTATCTGCAGGGTCCTTTCGTAACCAAGACAAATCTCTTGAAGTTTGACGAGAGTCTCCCAAATGAAGCGGTTTTTGAAGACTGGTTTCTGCGTGTTGTTGAAGATGGTAAACTGATAATGACATGTCCAGATGCTATGTATTTCACTACAGACTACACTGCATATCCCAAAACAACTGACAGAAAAGTGTGGACTCCTTTGGCTAAAAAGTGGGAGCTTAACCGGGTTTTACTTCCCCATGGCATCAAACAGTCATTTTCTTGTCAGGATATTGGTTTCACATGCAATGCCCATAGCGAGTTACTCCCAGTCTGCTGTCAGGAGGAATATGCCGATGCGTTGACTTTTTTCCAGAAGTTTACTGATGAACACAATGTTACATTTGAGATTGACACTGGTTCTACGTTAGGTGGTGTTAAGTTCAATGACCTTCTCCCATGGGATTTGGATGGTGATTTCATTGTTTTGTCCACAGATATTGATATCTTTCACAAAAGTGAAACAATCGAGTATTTCAAAAAAAATGGTTACGCCCTAAGTGGTTATACACCACCTAAGTATAACTCCCAAATGGGAAAACTTGTAAATGGGTATTTCAAAGTTGCTTTCAATGGATTTTACATCGAAGTTTGGGGGATGTGGGATGTGACAAATACTCAATATCTTCCACCGGAGCTACGAAGGAAAGAAACTTTCACCAAGGCAAACATAAGAGGTAATTGGATTTACACAGCATTCAGTCCTGGTTTGTTTGGAAGGAACCGGTATGGAAGAGAAATCCTAAAACATTCGCAGTCATGGATCAAAACAGGATTAGCAAACAGTTATGCTGACGAGAAACCTGGCAAGTTTCAGCCTTGTCAGAAACCAAAACATCATGCATGCTTGCAGAATTTCCCAGGTGATGGTGACCTTCCAATTTTGGTCGACTAGCAAAGCTTTCAGTCAGAAGGGCAAGACCTGAGCCCATGAGCATGCAGCGCTACTTCACTACATGTTATAACATCTTGCATTATAACAGTCAACAGCAAGCACACCATGCACTGGGCATGTGGGAAGCAACTTCTGATGTTTACAGTAACATAACTAAAATAGTGACTGGCTGGAAAAGAAGCATAGAGAATAAAGCACACATGTTTGTGTGGTTGGTCCAGACTATTTATAGGAAGGTCAAAGAGGTTGCCATGTTTGGTTTAGAACTTGGACAGTTGCAATGCAAGAAATGCTGATAGTAGTGGCATGCCATCACCCCATTGCACACAGTGTTGCATGTAGTGACCACATATTTATATTATAGCGTGCAGTCTTTTTGACCTACAGGACTCAATAATTGATAGACTGCAAAACAGTCATTTTTGGATGTTTTCAGAACGTTCGAACCTCGCGGGAGAAGCGTGCAAGCCTCACAAGGCATGTAAGGCGAGAAAACGACTGTTGGGTTTTCATACAATGAATTTGTTCTAAGCGGGGGTCGTATAATGTCACTGAGGTGACAGAAATTGCTTGAGAGCCCCACCCACATCTTATAGCGGTTATCAATCACACGCAACCTTCAGTGCAAAAGCGTCTAGACAAAACCTAAGTTTTGGTGGATGCCAATCATCTCTGTTTCGTTGCTGACTGTATGCTAAATTTATCTGAAAAAGTGAAACGTTGCAGTGGTCCACTCGTAAAAATTATCATGTTACTTTCGGTATGTACGGCTAGTTCACTAAATACATTGGCATTAAATATTCCTAGAAATCTATAAATGAAGACGTTTGACACGGTTTTCAACGGCCATTCTCGCATGCATAAATGAACCCGAGAGCAAGCAAATCTACACGCAAACAAATTATTTCTGCATGTACTTTTCCTGCTTTTCTTAAGGCTACAGACTGAACAATACTTAATTCTATAAAACTTATAACTTATTATCTTACAAAATTATAAGGTTTGTAAGACGTTTAAGTCTTATTCAGTCCGTAGCCCCAAGACAAACATGTGCAGAAATAATTTGTTTGGGTGTAGATGTAGATTTGCTTGCTCTCCGGGTCATTCATGCATGCGAATGGCCATTGACCCAACCTGACCGTCTTCAGTCATAAACTTCAAGGAATATTTTATGCCAATGTATTTAGTGAGCTAGCCGTTCATACTGAAAGTAAAATGATAATTTTTACGAGTGGACTGCTGCTGAATCGCTCGCAAGTGCATCCAAGTCAATGTCGTCCATTTTCCCGTGAGAAGTACTGTCTTTACTGTGAAACTGGTACGGTGTCTATATCTTTTTGATGAGGTGTGAGTGACATTTGATGACAGGTTGCATCGGAATTAAACCGATGGGAATTTCCCATTGCTGAAAGAACAGGTAGTTTTGAACGAATTTAATATCTGCATGGTGGACAGTCGTATTTTTTAGCGTCTCCCCACATTCTTGCTTGCTGTTTTTAAACTCGCTCCACATCTTTCGTTCGAATATTGACGGTCGCCCGCGTTCGCAAAAATTACGACTGTTTTTGCAGTCTAAATAACTGAAGGCTTTTGTGCAAAATGCGCATATATAGCTTTTTGGGCCAATTTTTATTTTTTGCAGGATTGAGCTAATTTTTGGCAAACTGACTTGTTTTGATATGAAAAATTATTTAGCTCAATCCTGCAAAAAATAAAATTGGCCCAAACAGCTTTATACGCCCTTTTTGCACGAAGGCATTCAATTAAAAGGCTTTTTAGTGTATTTGGTAAATGAGTGACAAAAGTTTATTCAGTTGTCTGTCATTCCTGTACATATGTAAATACTTCCTGTCTGTGAGGTTCTGGCTTCATCTCAATAATAGTTGAAATTCTCTGATTGGTTCTGAGATTAGCTGTGCAGTTTTACGACGGAGGAAAAAAAATGACTTAATTCACTTTATCGTGTTTGGCTGGGAGCAGGCCAATTTATCACTTGGTGCCAATTAATTCACACATGTTCATTATTGACTCAGTCAAGAAACTAATGATTTATCATATGAAAGCTTAAGCAATAAAGATTTACACCACTTATGACATTTAAAAATTCTTTTAAATTGGACTTGCCTGAGTGACTAGCAATTGTGAGAAAATTCTCAAGTATTGTGCTAGTATGTAAGTCTATCAATTGGAGTGGCATTTACATGATTTACCTATACTTGTGGGACCTGTGTTTTGAAAGTGCAGTTTACAAGTTCATGTTCAGGTTGCCACGTAAATGCAACGCTATAACTAATTGCTAACTTTAACTTAAATACCATATTTCTCATTCAAATGCCAGACCCCATTTGAATGCCAGCCTCATAAAAATGCCTGATCAAAACTAGGGAAAGATATTTGAATAAAATCAGAACAATACATTAAAGGTGTGTAGACATTCTGGGAAATTTTTGCTGAAAAATGTTATCACCTATCAGCTGTACAGTTGCTTATTTTAAAACCTACTTATCAAATAAACGTATGTATGCGTGTATGTATGTACGTATAGCACCTCGATTGTCATGCCACACAACACACCTATCATGTATTGTTCTGAATTTTGTCAAGTATCTTTCCCTGTAATCGTTTTTCTTTTTGGCAGTTGTGTGATGATTGCTTTGGAAGAAGCATGAAACTCTGAGTAGCAAGTAAATGTCTTGGACCAACTAATCCACTCTTTACTTCTGTTGTTATAAATTGTTCTTGTCTAACTATTGAGCACTCTAATGGTCGCTGAGGATCTTAACCTGCTATTCAGTTATGTTAATTAATTATATTTATTTATTTATTCATTTATTTATTTATTTATTTCTCGGACCATTAGTGGTATCTGCTAGAGGTCTAGCAATTCTCATGGAAAACCAAGGGTAAATGAAGGTTATCTTTCTATTTTTTGTTAACCTTAAATGAATCTAAACCCTTCCTTGAGACAATGGTTTTCATCTGCATTAGGACTAAAATACAGCAAATCAATTTTAAAAGGATCAAGATGGCACTATCTTGCGTGCTAGAGACTGCCCATTGTATTCGCCAATAACATATCCTTTATTGAAAAAACTTTCTTGGCCAAAATGGCTGGATGTTGACTTGGGTCTCTATTCTTAAGAGTGCCTGCCCGTAAAAATCAGACAAATTCTTAATTTCGCGGCAAGGGTCGAAAATTCGATTTCGCTCATATTCCTATGGTAGATAGGCTAGGGTATTACAAAAACTACTGGATAGTTTTTTTAGCAAAATATCCTTTTATTTCAAAGAAATATGCAAATTACCAAATTCCGTTAAAATCGTCATTTGACGTACCATTTTATTAAACAAGTTTGAGAGCTTCGCATGCAAAACCACATTCTTCCGTCTTTAAAACACTCAAATATTTTTGTACAATGTTTAATTGTGTACTGGGTTGATTTTAGGGAATGTTGCGGTTTTTGTTGGCTGCAAAATAATTAAATTTCGAAGACATGTATTTCATTCACTTAAAAGTACTTCGTAAAAATAATCGATCTTCACCATGTGCGAAACCTTGAAATGAATTAAGCTTCTGGTGGTTGAATCGCAGAAGGATGGTCTACAGATTCCTGTAAAAATTTCTTTGGGCAAATGATTGTGAGCGACGCGAGAGCTTTTCAAAGTACGTTAAAAATGCAGATATTTGACCATCCGTCGTCAAATTTCAATTTACGGGTTGGACAGATATTAGGGACCTTAAGATACGAGGACGGGAAGGCCAGGAAGGCAACGGCAGTGGAGGCGGGAAACTTTCGTGGGTCCCGTCGTGTCGCCAAAAACAAAATGCTTAAGATGTGCATTTTCGCAAAGGACGGCGACGTCAATAATTCGAACCTCGTACAAACTGTTCACAGAAGCAATGAGATCCATTAGACTATAAAAGAGATGGTAGAAATCTTATCCTATTAGGCTCAAATGATAGTGAACAGCGATGCTGAATTTCTCTTTCTGTATAAGCGAAGCAAACATCTGTCAATATTTTAATAGAGAAACCATAATTTCCGTATGAAAAAATTAAACGAACAATCTGATCGACCTGCTTCAGATGGCTTTTAAGTTACCGCTAAAGCGTTTGGGAATTCTGTGGCCGAAGAATCCTGACTTTTGGTGAACGTTTGAATTTCCATCGGTAATTGTCAGTAACAAGCATCATAAAAATGAAACAAACGTTGCTTCAAGTTCCGGGTAGCATAAAAAAGCTAAACATCGGTTTGAAAATGTGTATTTTATTTGCTCGATAGATGCTCCATGTCATTCATTCTTACAACATTTTATCGACTGCACTTACACTGATGTATTCTCAATGCATACAGTTTGTATTGAGCTTGCACACTCGTGATAGCGTCTGAACAGTGACTGCAAAAACACAAACGAACAGACAAGGAATATTTTTATTCACAGTTTCGTATCTCAGCATAGTGTTCTACACTACAATCACGAAAACTGTGAACCTTGTAAACATTCCTATCAATATAACTGAAAATAAAGTCAATTAGAACAGTTATCGAGGCAAAACAAGAGCAAAATACTCACGTTTTCGTTACGACGGCTAGTCGGGCGAAATGGCGTCCTCGACGAGATGAGGCCGGCACATTCTCGTCCCCAGTGCTACTCGTCTTAAAATGTCGTTGACGAGTAGCTCTTGATGCACCCAAAAATTCGAATTTTTTCATTGGCTGACAAAAAATGAATGCGCAGCAGAAGTGAAAATTACAAAGCTCTACGCATTCCATTTTACTTCCGGCCCGAATGGCGGCACCTTCGCTCAGTTGACACAGGCGGGCTTTACGAAAAAAAAGCAAAACAAATGGTGACCATTCCCGATCGATCCGAAGGAATCATAAAAGTTTCCACGTAACCAAAGAAGTACATCGCCTGCAACGATGTAATTCTCGATCGTAATCATCGTCCTTTGTTGTAGCAGCGGAGAAGGTGGGAAGAAACGTTTAAAACTCTGAGAATCAACCAGCTAATACAACAATTACTTTGTCGCTGACCATACCCCAAGAAATCATAAAATTAAATTCGAACCGGCAGTGGGTTTCAAAAAACGTTTTTCTTCCTTTATGAAAAGCTCAAAAGGAAACTTACAGCCTGGTGAAAAGACGAAGAAATATCACTGTTGCTGAGCAAATGTGGCACTGGAAATGCGAAGGTGAGTTTTCTATCTCTGAAAGATCAAGCAGATCTGATTCTAGCAGTCCAAAATGTATTGAATGATATTAAATTGCCCAAATGAGTCAAAGGTCCGTGTTATAATACTCTGCTATGTACTTGGATGATGTAGCAAATGGTCTGAACATGAAATTTGGTTTGTTTCTTCCACAGATTGTTATGTATGTATCTGTTACTACGTGTACCTGTTAAGAAGCTTCTGCTGTTATAGATATATATAATATCTGCTTTTTAGCTCCCCTCTCTTTAATAGGGACTTTAAGCAGCGGGAACGCGGACGGCGACGGGGACGCCGAAACCTGTGAGAAGGCTGGGGAGAGAACGCCGTTGTCGCGGGAATTCACAAACATTAAGCAGCACCGTCTGAAACCGCGGTTTCCGCACTGAAAGCTTATTGACATTATCGATATTCGTCCTCTGTTTATCAGGATGAACTAGGATCACTTTATTGAAAGAAGTTCGCAATCAACTCTTGATAATCCACGATGAAGGTGTGTTAAACGATCACGAACTTCTACTCTTGTACGATTTAAACCGGTCGAATGATCTCGACCAACCTTATGATTCCTTTCCTGATTTTAACTTCGATGGTTTGAAGACGACGAGTGCCGGTCTGAATTTCGCTTCCACAAACGCAACTTGCCCCTTCTCGCTGAGTTGTACAATGAAGTAAACGAACTTGTTATCAGCAGATGTTTAATCAGACTGGCGCGACAAAACAGTGTGCTGACTGATAAAGATCTAAGTAAACCACTGATCTTACGACTGAAAATGGAAACAGCTACGCACGTTTTAATGGTGTCTACCCTTTTAAATGTGTTAGAATTTCACCATCATGAGCCATTTGACATTTGAGTACTTCTCGAAAGGAAAAATTTCGATTGAAATTCATGTAAGTTGTCTTTATTTACATTAGCTTTCAAAAAGATATTTCACGGTACTCACATGTTCGCCGACTGGCTTGAGTTCGCTTCAGATTTCCCGACGTTTCTTTAAAATGAAATATCTCACATAACAAGAGAAAACAAGCATTAAAGTTCCTCGAAATTAGTAACACGGGTTATTTAGCGTTGACACAGCAGAGGAAACGAAAGCGAAAACTCACGTTTTCAGACAACGCGAAATGAGCTTCACTCACGTCGGACCCGAACACAGAACGTCAACTTGTTTCCCGCCAGTCATGCGCAGTGGACCTTTTGGCTTTTCCCTGATCTTATGGCGTTCCCGTCGCCGTCCGCGTTGTCTTTGCTTAAAGTCCCTAATTATTGAGACGTCCCCTATAGTCTCCCCCCCAAAAAAACACGAACAAACCTTTTGTGGTCAGGCAAGAGTTTAGTTTGCTTTAGAGCCTCCACCCCAATTTTTTTTTTTTAATAATTTACTTGTGGAAATGATGAGTAAAGGAAAATGACCATAGATGACCATAGCTGAAATTTGAGGCCCTTTCCTCTCTCCCCGCTTTAGTTAGGAAGCAACTGCAATTAGCAAAACTTTATTCCTTCACAATAACATTAATCAGTAAATAACAAAATTTATCATCAATGCAAATAACTGTGAACAAATATGGAGGCAATAATTATTATTTATATAACTGATGAACGAATCATCAGACTAGTGGGTTTCCAAATGTAATGTGGAAAGTCTACTAAAAGCAAATCAAACATTATAGGTGTACAGAGTTACATTAATATCCCCATAAGAAAAATATCATAATCTTTTGGTTAGCCTTTGAAAGATTATTTATTTCCTGCCATTATTTACTATTCTTTGTTAATTTTCAGACCATAATAGTGCGACATAAATTCTTCGAAGGATAACAATATATGGATAATTCAAATAGGAATGTTGCTCTTGCGGTTCAATAAATAATACTGAAAAAAAGGAGATGGAGATAGAACCATCGTTAATAGTAAAGCTATGTGGTTGATGTTCTGATCAACCACAAGAAGTAGAAAGTATGCATTCGAGATTTGTTGTTGTACATGGTCGAATAACAGGCTGAAGAGCCTTATTATTAGCATGAAGTAACATGAATATTGTATTATTTCCCATTCATTTTGTTCATCCAGTTTCCTAAAAAAAAATCTTCCATAATGTGCACTGTGGCACACCAATATGAATCACTCTCTTCACACCAGGCACCTCTACATGTATACCAATGCCAGATACTAATTTTATAGTTACATCATTTTGGCTGTTTTATATTTTATATTTTTGGTGCAGTCGAACCTCGATTATCCGGACTTTTTCTCTAGTCCCAATTTTGTCATGAATATTTATTAGTCATGATCCGGTAATGGCTGCTACCAGAGCCCTCCGTTTCTCTGACCACATGACCAAAAGAAACGGAGGCTCTGGTGACGAGAATGAGGACGGCAGAGAGATGAGTCGAGAGTTCTCGTGCGCATGCCCCGTTGAGTTAATGTACTTCCGGTAGCCGTCCTAGCTCGTCCCGTCCTGGTATCTTATGGTTAGCCATTCGTTTCAAAATTACAACAGGGTATACGCGGGTTTTTCTGCCGCGTATACTTGTTTACATACGTTACGTATGGGCTTTAAACCCATATATACGGCCATTTAGATCGCGTATATACGCATTTTTAAATGGCCATATATTCGCGTAAACTTAAGCGCGGGGATATGCGAAATAAATGCCCAAATATACGCGTCCTACCAGGACCCATATATAAGCGTGCTAAAATGCGCCTATATGCGGGTCTCGCAGATTACGTTGTATATGCCCTCACGAAAAGTGTTTGTTGACAGAATAGCCTCCATGTACATTGACCATGAAAAGCACCCGAAAACCGTTTTCCCGCCAGAATCTGAGGGTAAGTGTTGAAAATGGCGGTTCGACATCCTTTGTCCACTTCCTCCACGCCTTCTTTTGTTGTGTCTCGTGTGCTAGTTCGGCCTGTTACGCAGAAACAAGGCGGAAAGGTAAGTCAACACCATTATCTGGGAATTCAACTCCTAGTGATGCTCTGTTGAGGAGTAATATTTGTGTGTTATCCTTAGTATTATGCCGTTCCGCGATCGCTTGCAGAGCTCAGAAGAGAGCTCGGCATACCTGAGGAGATGAAGATTTTTAATGAAGACTTGAGAGAGTTGAAGGATGTTTCGTTGTTACGGTACGTAAGGTTAGAATACTAGCGTACGGAAAACATTTTTAAACTTAGATACAAGCTTAAATAAGTGACCCTGTATTCTGCAGTATTTATAGAAAGGGAAAATTCATTGAAGCTTATTCCTTTGTTTTGTTCTCTTTTGTTTTTAATTTCAGAGATGGAGATGTTCTTTATTATGGTGATGTAGAGCCCTCCACGCCAGCTATAAACAAGGAACAATCTGGTAGGTAATTAAGAAGAAATTAATTTTACGCTTACTCTTCTTGTGAAGGTCATGAGCTTAACTGCTTTTGTCTATGTGGTTTCAAAGACTTCATGTAACGTAAGTTACGTCTCTCTTTGCGAAACCTTTGAGAAGTACTCGTTGACAAGCTTGCAAACGCTGTCATAAAGAGGATTAGTTATTTGCCGGCAGTGTCAGATGTATTCTAACATTTAGAGATCCACCTGAGTAAATTCAGCTGATCTGGAGGAATGGTTCATCAACAGCTTTCTTCGTTAGAATTTTATTTTATTAAAAGTCATTAGAAACTGATATACAATCAGTTGGTTTCGTTCGTGGTGTTTTCAAGTACACTGTAGACTAGTGGCATTTCTCAGTTTTGACTTCTCAAAATTATGGATCATGTATAATGTATAATAATGTTGCGTAAAATTGATAAAATGCAATGCTTGTCTGGGTACATTCTGATATCAAGTTCCTTTAAAAAGGGGAATTTTGCAACATGTGTAAATGTAAGATTAAGATCCCACAGAGAGGATTTACTTACTGAACTTCCTAGTAGTTTTTGTTGTATGTATAAACTTTCTTGAGTTTACAATTACTCCATGATGGTAGATTTAAGGTGTGTGATGGGGTGTATAATTTAAAGAATCATGGTTCCCACTGAGTGTGAGGATGCAATATTCATATGGGTTGGAGATGAGCAATTTTACAGCCATGCTGAGCTTGTCCTGCCTTGTTTTTTTTTTTTATTTGAAAACTACATAAAGGCTATAAAGACTGTAAAAAGGGCAAAAACTAACTGGAGCTTATTTCCTGATTGGTAGTGTCTGATACTTTACGTAACATATTTGGCAATAGCCAACAAGAAGCAGTGGTCAGTTATGGTGCGACAATTGATAATGCTCTGGCGAATGTGAGCCATGTTATGAGAAGTTATGGGCAGAATGGACCAGTATCGAGGTGACAAAGAGCATCGTAAAGAGCAAGAACTCCTTACAGTCGGACCATGGGAACACCTCAGAAAAAACGCAGAGTGGTACTGGCACTTTTTTACAACACAGCTGCAGAAAGAAGTAAAGATGAGCCATGGTGTTACAAATCATTTAGAGAAATCTGGGAAGGCAACATTGAATATTCTGATCATAGCTCCGAGTCAGAAATTTTGAACACTATCTGTGTTGCTTACAATTCTTCTCCACCTACCAACAAGCCAAATATTACACCCTTGAAGCCAGAAGACATACGTTTTGTTCACAGAAAAAATGGTAAAGTCACCACAAGGCAATCTGCTGTGTACGATGGCCTGGGAATTTCATGCAACTATAGACAGGGTTGTATTTATATTGAAGTCGTTGTGGCAACTTCATGTACTGGTACCTGCACAAGTACTAGGCCTGTAAGTCCCATTACAAGATAAATTTGGTTTTGTGACATGAATGTTTCTTTCCCTTAGCTAAACATAGGGCTAACATTCCTACAGGCACATTGGGTTATAACTTTTTCTGACACTGTGACAAAAGTAATGCAGTGGGATGCATGAGTTTTTGTGTCTAGTGCGAAACACAGACACCATGAGAAAATGCTAAAATCCTCTGGTAAGTGCTTCATATATGGCAAATTATTACGTCATACGAATAAAGTTTCACTGAGGTTTCTCCTATGTGACACATTACATGAAGCATTCTTTACTGGGTACCAGGAGGGTAATATCATTGATAATCACTCGTAATCTCTTCGTGACCCAAAATAAACAACCAATGACAGTCGGAACCAATCGAATGTGTATTAGTAGAGACGATAATTACGCCATCACCATGTGCTTTCCATGACAACTCCTGACAACTGCAAGAAAACTGATTACGACAATTTGCTTTCGTTGCAAGAAGTGGAGCTGGTCCAACAGGTTAAAGAGAGAGTAGTGATACGTGTGTGATACGAGTTGTCCTATCGGTAAGTTACCTTTTAGTTTCTTACTTTGTGATGAATTTCTTAAGACGTATTGTCTCAGTATGCCACAGCTTTCGAAGTATGTGTCAATCCGGCTGAATGAAAGGTTTCGAAAGGTGCTTCAAAGTTGAAGATCAAGGTACTTGGCGCCGAGAGAATCTCCATGCTGCAATTTTGCGACCGTATGCGAAGAGGATACAGATTAAGCTTTATGAGCCCCATTTGGGGAAAGAAAAGCCCGTTATGGGAAATATTGAGCCCCTTTTGGGGATAACAAAGCCCGCTGAGGGATTAAATAAGCCCTGTCAGGGAAATGTAAACGGCAGAAAATCTTTCGCTGCTGAAGGATTTAGTGTGAAAATACCTTTCATTAGCCTAACATATATGAAAGCTGTGGCGATTTCCTTCCGACAAAGTCTTGTTAAATATCACCCAAGGGTCGTTTTTACTGAATCTTTCCATGTGATGGTTAGCACTGATGAGGAGGTGTGCTCGCCGTGTGAGAGAGTATTTGATAGACATTGCAAAGTACAGCAAAAACGTCATAGAGACCGAGAGCCCTCAAGATTACCGATAAAAAAGATTATGAGCTCCATGAAAAAGAGAAAAGCTAGACGCAAGCTGAAGCGCATTTTCAGTAAATCTACTCCTAAATCTTCAAGTTTGTACAAGTTAGCGACTGACTATAAGTTATGGTATGTAACATACGTACACAGATGCGACTGTTTTTTTACCAACTTTGTAAATCCTAAAAGATGGGCAGCAAACAAGTTGTTACAAAATAGTAAACAAGCAAGTATGCGTTGTTTAGTTGAGCACAAAACACTGAAATCATGTAGCTGTACCAAAAGATATTGTGTATCGAAAATGAAGCTTTTGATGTCCGGTGATATCAAGTTAAATCCAGGCCCTGAGCAAGATGTCTGTGATCAAACTGCGTTGTCAGTAAGTTCCACTTTATTGTTAAACTATCGATTACGTCAGCTGGGATTGAGACCTCTTGATGTTGGTGGTGCAGGTGACTGTTTTTTTAGAGCTGTGTCACATCAGTTGTATGGTGATTCAAGTCATCACCGGCACATAAGAGAAGTTGGTGTTCAATACCTCAGGGATAACCCTGAAAGTTTTATTGAAAGCAATACAGAGCATTCATGGAATGATTATTTAAGTAATATGTCAATGCAAGGTACATGGTGTGATGCACTAATTGTTCAAGCAGTTTGCAGAGTCTCAACATGTAAATATTTATATCATAGAATCCCATGAAAATTTTGCTGAGGTCACTTTGGTAGAGCCCAATCACTTATCACAACAGCCACCCGCAACATTATATTTAGGTCATGTAAATGAAGTACATTATGTATCAACAGTGCCATATAGCTCTGACTTAGAAAATCAGCATAGTAATAATCATTTGAAGTTAATAGAACAAAATGTTCTTTCTGAACAACCACATGTTAACATGAGTCGAAAAAGGAAACATGGTCCTTGCATGAGGAAATTTAGGTTAACTAATGAGACAAGTCAAAATAAGTCAAAAACTCCTGGGCAGAAACAAAAATGGAATGCTTACATGAAGCTTTACAAGAAAAAAAGGTCTGACAAAAAGAATCCAGGTTTTGAATGTGAAAATGAAATACAAAGTTCTGACACTGTAGAGAATCTAACCACTGGATGTCAGAGTGAAATATGTGAAGAAGCCACCACTAAAGAAACAACGAAGGGAAACAGAAAGAATCCAAGTTTTGAATGTGAAAATGAAATACAAAGTTCTGGCACTGTAGACAATCCAACCACTGGATGTCACGGTGAAATATGCGAACAAGCAACCACAAAAGAAACAAAGAAGGGAAATGGAAAAAATATGGATGATGTAATAAAAAGGTTTCACAACATTGTGTCCCAGGGCCCATTATATATCTGTAGCTGTTGTGACCAGCTGTGGTATAAACACAGTGTTTCCACTGCTGACAAAATAAGAAAATCAAATCCTACTGCTGTAACAGAAAAAGTATAAACAATAACGAGTGGTTGTGTAGAACATGCCAAAATTACTTAGTAAAGAACAAAGTTCCACCAGTTGCTCTTGTGAACGGAATGCAGTTTCCAGTAAAACCAGACTTTTTTGACCTGAATGAATTAGAATGTAGAAAAGAAATAGAAATAGCAGCCTGTACAGAGAGGAAGGAACCAAATTGCTAAGCTTACTAGTGATACTATTGAAGTAAAAGGTCTTACTCAAGCAGAATCTACACTGTTTGCTTTGCCACCGATCTGTACAACTTATAATCGACAAAGCAAAGTAGTTGAAAATGTAAGTCAGTAGACTGCCATGTTATTATTGATATTAGTTCCTTGTTTTGTTGTTACTTCACAAGTTGGATGAAAGCTACTAAAATTTACACAAACTGTTTGTATATCTTATATATTACATGTACATTGTAGAATGACAAGACAAGAATGACAACAGAATGTCAGTCAGTAAACAGCCACGTTATTATAGTAATTAATTCCTCTTTTTATTGTTGTTGTTAATTCACAAGTTGGATGAAAGCTATTCATTAGAGTTACAAAAACTGTTATTTACAAGTAGACTGGCAAAGCAAGAATGACGTCACAATGAATCTTACTTTAAGATTCACCTAGTTGCCTTGAAATAAAGTTGTGTTCAATTCATTTCATCGTTGGCACTGTGATGTTAAAAATAACAAATTCATAATAGTTAGCACTACTTCCAGAAGACCAACCTCTACTCTTACTTTTCAATATCGCCTTCAACACGTTTGTTAGTTCAGGCCATTTTTCTTTGCTACACTGTTGGAGCTTCACATTATACCCCAGCCTCCACTCCTGTACTCTATGGCAGATAAATCCTAATTGCATTCACAAAGTCTAACGCAATCCTATATAATCATGTACACATTACTCTATTACCCTGCACTAGACACATGTACGCATTGCGGACCTATTTTTGTAAAATGAATCCCTAAAAGGTCCTGGCATTGCCCAGTCTGTGGATGTGGCCCTGGTTTCTGTTTCACCACTTCCACTCTGTAATAGGTGCAGGGAGACATGATGTCCTTTGGGACATTCAGCTCTCTCTCAATTCATTTTGTGTGCATAGATTCACTCACTCACATTCATCCACATCATCCCAGCTGGGCCATGAGTCAGATGAAGATCAAAAATAATTTAACGAAACAAAACAGTTATGGACTGTGTAAAGGACTTGTGATGGCATTACGTGAAAATACCAATTGACAGTTTATAGTTTTCTGGCCTTTCCATTTCTCAGCAGATGATAATAATCACAATCAGTAATTTATAATTGTGTTGTCCCCAATATATATTTTTTGTAGGATGACAATGTAGGTGGTACATCAGCCATTACTTCCAGTACAAGCACAGCAGCAAGACAATCATCCCTCCACGATTATTTAGATTCACCTTATGCTGGCCGACCACAGTCTTCTAGACCTGAACAGATAAGGATTTCCCCCCACAGTGTTGGAATCAGTAGGTTTATACTATGAATGTTATTTTGCATTTGCCCACTGATAGTATCTTCCTTTAATTCTAGTGACTAACTACTGTAGTGATGATATTAAAAGCTACATTTATAACATATTCATACAATAAAAAAAGAAAATTTCATCAATAGATTGGTCTGAGTTTCCATGAGCTTCTGTTTTTTCAGAGGATAGAGTGTGTAATGCACTTGTCTATCAATTAACAGCGTCTCAAAAAAACATTCATATTGAGATCTAACTGAAAACAACTGTGGCATGTTTGGGTACAGTAATTCGTGTGTATGCATGTATACTGTATTAGTGTCAGTGACTGCTCTTAATTTGCCCAATTAAGAGTTTTGTAAAGCCTTACCTTGGGCTGGGTGGTATGCCACCATGTTACAATGTTAAAGTTTGTACTGATTTGCAGAATTTAGACAGTCACTTGACAGATAATTATAAGAACCACCTTGCATTACCAGAATAGAAAGAATAAAAACAACTGAAGACCTAATTTAGTAACTTTCTTCTCCTTTTTTGGTTTAGATGATGCAGAGCAACCAGGTCCTAGTTATATGAATGGAAGTGCCAACATTATTCAGTCAGCATGCTCTGATGAATCTGAAGAAAGTAAAGTGGAAATCCTGAGAGAGATGTTCCCTGATAAGGATGGGGAACAAATTAAAATAGCTCTCAGACAAGCTCAGAATGATGTAAGAGTTGCAGTCAATAAACTTCTCTTTGGAGTAATAAAAGGTGTGATTTATAACTATAGAGAGTAATTAGGAATAGTTACCATTAGCACCTTTTTGTGCTTAATCTGTTTCAAAACTCTAATCTTGATGAAAATGCAAAACATTTCTATTTCTACTTGTTACAACTATTGTAATGATGTGACTGACTTGATACAACAGCTGATTCACTTTATTGTAGATGAACTTAGGATTACATGTTGCAAGTGTTGTGACATAGTAAATGCCATGATTTATGACATGTAACACTTGAAAAGCTGACACATTTAAATGCAATATACATTTAGTGGATGACATTTTCTTCACCATCTCAGTACAAACTGACTAGCACAGTTAAGACATGAAATAAACATTTTATGCAAAACATTATAGCTCCATTTTATTGTTATGTTTGTGGTCAGTTTATATCGAGATGACAATTCATTAATTACTATTATCTTTCTTACTGAAATACAGCAACTGCATGTGATTCTGATGATGACAATGGTGATCAAGATGAGTGGCTTTGGAATACCCCTTTGGCAGCCTTACCGATTATGAGGACAGATAATGCTGTCATGTCCCTCAAAAAGTTTACCGCTGAAGCTTTAAAGCCCTTTGGATGTGACATGGATGTGCACGTGTACAGGAATACTGACCTCCTGAAGCAAATGCTGAGAAAATACAAGAATCCTGGGTTTGATATAACCAGGCCACTGTGTGTTGAATTTGTGGATGAATTAGGGGTAGATGCAGGTGGTGTTTGTTACATAATCAGCTTGTGTAGTTCGATTCATTCTATCACCTTTCAGGCATAGTCATAATGTAGAGTGTTTGATAATTAGCATGCATTGTCCCGCAAGCCCAAATATATGCAGAGACGCTTCTGGAACTTTCTATTATTTACATAAGCATCAAAACTTGTAGGTTTAGCTCGAGATTTCATTCATTATCAGTGTGTGTGTAAGCAATAAAACTTTTGCCATCCGGAGTAGTTAACATGGTGTCAGGATTTTACAAACCCAGCCAAGACTAACGTCGACAGCGATCACCGCCAGCTTTTCGGAAAGATAAATTCTTTCAATTCACAATGGCTGAATTGGAGCATTTACCAGCGCCTAAAAGAAACTTCTCGCCGGGCCCCGAATGTTACCAAAAGTGCTTAGATTGGGTTGAGGAATGTGAACTCCTTTTGAATGGTCTGTTAGCTTCGAAGAGCAAAGCCGTGAAAGCAAATTATGTTCTCGTTTGGGAAGGAAAAACTGGAAGAACGCACATAAAGTCACTGAATCTCACCACGGAACAGAAGTGAGATCCAAGCGTGTTGTTAAAAAAGTTCGTGGAGTGGACAAAGCCAAAATCCAACGCACTCGCAGCCGCATCAAACTTCCGCCGCCTGGAGCAAGGTGATCTTAGCCTTGCAGAGTACATTGACAAAGCCACTATTCTGTGCGACCAGTGTGAATATCCTCCAGAAGCCCGCGATCGACTACTTCGGGATGCAATAGTAATTGGGCTACGCTCCAAAGAGGCCTATTACAAGTGCATTGAAAAAGGCTTAGCATTGACGCTGGAAGAGGCAATAGAAATCGCTCAGAATCAGGATGCCACAGCACACCAGGTTGGTTACATGCGACTGGAATTCAAAGGCGATCCACTGCAAATGGAAGTTCATAAACTCCAAGGAAACAGGCAGACAGGAGCCAAGTGGAGCAGACAGCAGCCCCAAAGACCCGGTTCCAACGATCAGCCCCATAGGACAGGTTCCAAGGATCAGAAACAAGTAAAGTCCAAAAGAGAAAGTTGTTTCAACTGTGGAGCGAAACCGTCACATCCCAAAAGTGAGTGTCCCGCAAAGAACGCAAAGTGCTTCAAGTGTGGGAAGGAAGGGCATTATAGTTCTGTGTGCAGATCAAAGAGTAAAGATGCACGTGTCAATGAGTTACAAGTCCAGTCTGCAACAGCTCCCGAGTGTGTGGACTGCGTACTGCATGAATATGAGCCAGTTTACTTCAACGCGCCTATTCATCACCTCAAGACAGTAACAGTGGAAAGTCTTAATCATCCAAAATCGGAACCTCACATCCGCCCGTTATGGATCAGCCAGGAATCTTCATCACAAATCTTCCAGATTGATTGCGAGGTTGATACCGGAGCAAGTTGCAACATTCTGCCGTTGTACAAGGCTAAAGCACTCTTCGGACAAACCAACCGTGAATCTCAAAGGCTATAATGACAGTCCAGTGGAAAACCTTGGATCCTGCATTGTGTACCTTTACCATGGTAACAAGACATTCAGAGTTTTGTGCGAAGTCGCAGACAGCAAAGGTCATATGATCCTAGGCAGGAAGCAAGCGTTAGTCATGGAATACGTCAGTTTCCCTGAGATCCAGAAACCTGCTGTCCAGGCTAAGAAAGATAGGTCTATCAAGACACTCGTAGAAGAGCCAGCGAAAACCACTAATGGTCCAGCAATTCCAAGAGTTCAGAAATGCACTGATCCAGTGGTACCAGTGATCCAAAAGCGTTCTCAAGAGAAGATCACTATTAATGGAAAGACACACTCGTTGCCTACAACTAAGGATTATTTACTGCAGGAATACGCTGATGTGTTTCAAGGCATAGGAACTTTGCCAGGTGGACCTTATCGTATCCAATTAAAAGAAGGCTACAAACCCGTTCAACACCCACCGCGCCAAGTTGCAGTTAGCCTGAAACCGCCCTACAAAGCAGAATTGAAGAGATTAACACAGCTTGGAGTCATCAAAGAAGTAAAGGAGCACACTGAGTGGATTAACTCGATTGTCCCAGTTAAGAAACCAGATGGTTCTTTACGGCTATGTCTTGACCCAAAAGATCTCAACCAAGCGATAAAGAGGAATCAGTGGTACAGCAGAACAGTTGATGACATCCTACCGGAGCTAGCACATTCCAAGTACTTCAGCTTGCTTGACGCGAAGTCGGGGTATTGGCACGTCCCTCTTGACAAAGAGAGCAGTTTCCTGACAACCTTCAATACACCCTGGGGGAAGTACCGATGGCTGTGCTTACCCTTTGGGCTAAAGGTAGCAGGAGATGTTTTTCAGGAAAGAATCGACAGGGTGCCGAGAAGTGTCCCCAATAGCGCTGGAATCGTTGACGATATCCTTTGCCATGGCAACGAAGAAACTACCCATGACGCTGCAGTCATCACCCTGCTAGAAACAGCGAGAGCTAACAATCTCACCTTCAAACAAATTTGTGTTCAAGTCTCAAGACTGTGCATTCTTTGGAGGAAATCTTACCCCAGCCGGGTACAAGATGGACCCTAAAAAAGTGCAAGCCATCACAGGAATGAAACCACCAGAGAACCTTCAAGATCTGCAATGCTTCCTAGGACTGGTGAACTACCTAAACCGGTTCAGTCCAGCACTGGCAGATTTAACAGCACTGCTTAGAGCGCTCTGTAAGAAGGACACCCTCTTTACCTGGGAGAGCTCGCAGCAAGCAGCATTTGAGGCTATTAAGAAGGAGATTACGAGTGCACCAGTGTTGGCATACTTTGATCAGTCCAAAGCTAGCACTATTCAGTCAGACGCATCCAAGAAAGGCTTAGGAGCAGTTCTACTCCAAGATGGTAAGCCTGTGATCTACGCATCAAGAACCCTCACCGAGACAGAACAACGTTACTCGAACATTGAACGAGAGCTGCTCAGTGTCGTCTTTGCCCTTGAAAGATTTCATCATTATGTGTATGGATACACAGTGACGGTGCAAACAGATCACAAGCCATTGGTCAGCGTGTGGAAGAAATCCATAGTGTCTAACTCACCACGCCTTCAGAGGCTATTGCTGAGATCCCAGTATGATGTGAGCATTGAATACCTGAAAGGAAAGGATAATGTCGTAGCTGACGCACTATCCAGAGTGTCTCCTCAGCCAGCACCTAAAGAAGGAGAAGACGAGGAAGAATTCATCCCAGTTCACATGCTCACAGACGAAATCCCCGCCGATTCCACGAGAATTGGAGTTTTCAGATGCGCAACTGCAGAAGACACTACTTCCTGCTTACTGATGCAAGTGGTAATAAATGGTTGGCCTGAATTAAAGAAAGATTGCCACCCACTTCTTGTAGACTACTGGACATACAGAGAAGAGATCAGCGCAGAGAATGGTCTGTTGTTCAAAGGCCATAGACTCATAGTTCCTGAGAAACTGCGTAGCGGAGTCCTCCAAACCATTCACGAAGGTCATTTTGGTTTTGAGAAGATGCAGCTGAGAGCCCGAGAAGCAGTATTCTGGCCAGGAATAACCTCAGATTTACTACAGACAGCCCCGAGCTGTGAAGTGTGCCAGACGTTCTCGAGGAGCCAACAACGTGAAACACTGTTGCCCCATGAAGTTCCTCAAGGACCTTGGGAGAAGTTAGGAATTGATTTCTTCGAGTTTCAGTCTACCACTTATCTCCTGATAGCGGACTATTACAGTAGGTTTCCTGTGGTCAGAAAAGTACACAGCACTACCGCAAGCGCTACCACCGAGATTCTGAAGCAGGTGTTTAGCGAATATGGAGTACCTCAAACCGTTAAGACAGACAATGGCCCCCCATTCTCGTCAAAGGAATTTGCAGCCTTTGCAAACCAGTACCGATTCGACCACATCACGTCCAGCCCTCGTTACCCGCAGAGTAATGGTTTCATTGAACGTATGGTGCAGACGGTCAAGCAGAGCATGAGAAAGTGTGCAGCCGCAGGACATGATCCAAACTTAGCTATGTTGATCTACAGAGCCACACCCCTTACTACCAGCATACCGTCACCTGCAGAGCTATTGAATGGACGAAGGTACAGAGCATTACTTCCAACCAGATCCCCTATCCAGAATCCCCATTGTCAGGTTGTCCGAGAGCAAATGGTGAAAGACAAGGACAAAATGTGCGAGCACTACAACAAGACTGCAAGGGATCTACCTTCACTGCCACAGAATCAGAGAGTGTACGTACAAGTTCACCCCCAGTGTAACAAATGGACCCCAGCAACCGTTACCAAAACACCAGTAGCGTCTCAACCGAGATCGTACAGTGTCGAAACTACTAATGGAACCCAGTTAGTGAGAAATCGTCGCTTCATTCGTCCATCTCAAGAGACTATTCCGTTACCTTCCGAGAGTGTAAAGCGTGACGAGAGCACTAGCAGTGAACGACCAAGACATGTGATTACAAGACCTAAAAGACTTATAGAGACAATTTAATTAGTTTCAGCATTTCAGTTAAGGCCTTAAGCTATTTTCGATTAGAGGGGAGATGTTACATAATCAGCTTGTGTAGTTCGATTCATTCTATCACCTTTCAGGCATAGTCATAATGTAGAGTGTTTGATAATTAGCATGCATTGTCCCGCAAGCCCAAATATATGCAGAGACGCTTCTGGAACTTTCTATTTACATAAGCATCAAAACTTGTAGGTTTAGCTCGAGATTTCATTCATTATCAGTGTGTGTGTAAGCAATAAAACTTTTGCCATCCGGAGTAGTTAACAGTGTTACAAGAGAATTTTTCATCTGTTAAAGGTTGAAGAGTCAAGTGGGTTCACTAAATTTGTTTGAGGGTCAGGTTGGGCATCTTATTCCAATTCATGCCTATGATGTCTTGTCTGGAGGATTGTTTGTCCTGGGTGGAAAGATGACACTGCATTCTATTCTCAGTGATTGTAATGGTGTATCTGGACTTTCCCCAGCTGTTGTGTCTTACCTGACTAGTGGAAAGAGGGATGCAGCAGTAGCTCACATAACTTTAGATGATATTCCAGACCCTTGTTTAAAAGAGAAGTTGACACAGGTTTGTTGAACATCAGAAATCTTTTATGTAAAACATGACCTGTATACATGTACATGTAATCTATGTACATGTATTAATTCTCCTTGAATGTCTCCCATGAGAAGGTTATAAGCTTTCAAGCAAAGGGTAAATTAATTTATTTTGTATCCCTTTCAGTTAAGTAACTGTGGAAAATTTAGCTTATATTGAGACAATGATTTTTCAGTCAGTGACACAGGCATAGTGAGAAGAAATTGCAAGAATATATTGCACTCCAACCAGCATTCAAACCTAAGCCTTTCTGGTTATTAGTCCAGATACTCCACTACCACTTCAAGCTACAGGAGACTTGCAGGAGCTAAGGCCCTAAATTAATCATTTAATACAATGTATATTTTATTTAATACCTGACCGCCATTGTCCAATATTTTAAAAATACTGCTGGCAATGCTAAAACACCCAGGCCCTCTAAGTCAAGAAACACCCCACTTGTGTAAATATATAACAGACTTAACAGAAAATTATTAGTGATATTATTAATATGGATTTTGTTATTTTCATTTGCAAAAAGAATGATTGTACAAATTGAAAATGTATAGGTCTCTGCAAATGTACTTGGGGGACCCCCCTATTTACCAGCTAGATGTCATGACCTGGCACCCCTCTGCCAAAACTCTTATTGAAACCCTAGAATCAATGTCCTTTATTTGTGACTGACAGTGATTTTCCTTTTTGATAATAGCTACTTAATTGTGGAGAAGACCAATTGCTCGCATTTACGGAACCAGGTAGCCCACAGGACATGACAGAGCTTCTAATGACAGCTGGCTTTCCCCATGTTACGATCACAGAAGATAGGAGGCATCTGGCATATGAATGCATTCTCCTTTACGAGGTCGTGACAAAAAGAATACCGGCGTTGGATGATCTAAGACGGGGCTTGGAAGAAGTAAAAGTATGTGGTGTGGGTCTTCTTTCTTTGCTGGAGAGATACCCAGACCTCCAACAGAGAGTATTTCCCATGGACATGGGAATCATTGATGAAGGGAAAATGATATCACAGATGCAATATGAAGAAAGCAGAGATCCCCTCTGCCAACGTGCTGGGAACTTCTTCAGACAGTACATTGATGAGCTCTTCAGATGTGATGTATGTTCCTTACAATACTCGTATTGACGTACAATAATGATGAAAAGTTAATATCTTTTGTTGGGGACACATGGGGGTGTTTTGATTTGAACTAGACTCGGGATTGAGTGGTCTGGGTTCAAGCTCTTGCTGGAATCATTGTGTTGTGTTCTTGGGCAACACACTTACCTCTCACAGTGCCTCTCTCCACCCAGGGATTCCAAATGTGTAAGGCGGATGAGGGCAACCCTGTGTTGGACTGGCATCCCATCCAGGGGAGAGTAGAAATACCCACAATTGCTTCATGCTACATATACATGTACAGAGACCAGAGATTGACACTGGTTTGATTGGCCATGGGGCTTGAACACAGAACTCATCTAATCTATTTCATTAAACTTGTGCAGGGCTCCTCTGTCTCAATAAGTAGCTAAATAACAGCCCTGGAACATTTTGATTCATATTTCCAGTATCCACTAGTGTTACAAATTCCATTAAAAGTGTTTTAGTTATTTTAGTGCTTTGATTGGTCAATTTACTGGGTGTATGCTATTGTATGGCCTGCTAAAAAGTGGAAGCCATTGTCGTCTTTTTTCCTTCCTGCCAGGTTCAAAGATTTAGAGATATTATAAATATCTTACTAACCTCATTTCCTCAGTCCGTATGGTAAATTGTGGGTATTGAAGGGACAAAACTTGAATTTACAGTATGGCCCTTGATCTTGGTAGCAAGAGGTCCCAGTATTTTTATTTCGCTTTTTGTTTTTTTGAAAAGTACATATACCTGCTGCATTCTCTGACAGAATTTGTGCTGTTGTTTCACTCAATAGATGATGAAAAGGGACAGGAAGTCTTGCAAGACTTGATGCTGTTCTGGACAGGATACCCGTCACTGCCAAATGACCCCACAACTATCCTGCATATAAAGTATCTTGCAAGCAGTGTTACCAAAGTTTTGTCAGAGGCCAATACTTGTCCACTCACTCTTTACATTCCAGTTGTACATGCGGAATACAAGATTTTCAAAGATCACCTACATAAAAGCGTTACCTTTGGGAAGTACGGTTTTGGTAAAATTTAACAGCTTAAGACTTTTAGAACATTAAGTAGATTAAATTTGGTCAGTTTTTTTGATAACACGAAGTTGTCAGAAAACAGTTCAGTTCACATTTTTATGATCCCAGCATTATTGCAGCCTTTCGTTCAAGTGCATATTGGTGATTTATAAGATCATGGTTTTGATTTCATGAGTAATAAGTTTTATTAAGTGTGTTTTCTCAGTTTTATTTCATTTAAACTCAAAAGGTATGTCACCTGAATCATCCTGTAATTTTTAAGAGACATGTATTTCTGCCAGTCGAATCTTAACAGTGTATCATGCTTTAGCAAACACAACAGTTGATGATTAGTCACTTAATTCTGGTGTGCTTGCATTAGTCTCAAAATAAGCTGTCGAGCTGCCAAGTAAAGATCCACTCCATAGTTATTACTAGCTGAAAGAGGTTGTATATGCATGATATCTGCAAGTTCTGTGTTATTCAATGGCAGGTTTGTATCTGGTACCTCAACACTGCCCAGGTCAAACTCATTTGGTGTAGGTCCTGTTGGGTCTTCACCATATAACTCATCTGGTTGGCTGTTATCATCAAATATGTCCCTGACAGTGTTACATAATCAGCTTGTGTAGTTCGATTCATTCTATCACCATTTCAGGCATAGTCATAATGTAGAGTGTTTGATAATTAGTATGCATTGTCCCGCAAGCCCAAATATATGTAGAGACGCTTCTGGAACTTTCTTTTATTTACATAGGTATAAAAACTTGTAGGTTTAAGTCGGCATATTCATTCATTATCAGTGTGTGTGTAAGCAATAAAACTTTTGCCATCCAGAGTAGTTAACATGGTGTCAGGAGTGGGATATGAGTATTTCGAGTGTTATCTTGTGAAATCATACCGTTCACCCAGATTTGTTGAGGAGTCCAGTGACCCTCTGTGCGTACAGGATGATTATTCCATGCTTCAACTAGGAGGTTTAAGGTGGCCGAACACAGTTTTCGCGCGCGCTTTTGCTGATGCAATTGAGTGCGCGCACAAGGATTGCAAAGAGCGATCATTTTATTTACTCAACACCCGCACTATCTGTGCTATTTTTTCTCTATTATTGAACGCAGTGTATTGATGGCTTTAGTCTTTTATTACAAAGATATGTTAGAAAAGGTAACGACGCAAAGAAACCAGCAATTCTCAGCTTTCTCTTTGTTACCGAAAGAACCCAGTTAAATGCAGCGCATGCGCAGTTGCTCGAAAAATTGAGACCGATTGCTTTTGCAGAAACTTGCGGATTTCTGACGATCCAGTCGTTAGAATTTCAAGAAATTTGGCAAAAAAATAGTTCAGAAACCACGTAAATGATCGATCGCAAAAAATCTGAATTTTGACAGGGAATTTTTAATAATACAGAACATGCGGTGAAAACGATTTTACGGCGAATTACGAAAATCGCCTATGTCAAAATTTTATTGGAACAGTGTTGACAGAAGGGATTTAATGTCAATTTGTAATGGGCAAAAGATGAAAAAAATCTAACGACTGGATTTTTTTTAAATAAACAAAAACCATTTTTTAAGCCTTGTTTTTAACCAGCCCCGTTGCCATGGCAACAGCACAAACCTTAGCCAAAATGCGAGAATAAACGTTTCTGTGGTTAACCTTGACTCTTGCAAAAAACGAGCGCCAAGGCATAAATAGCTTAAAAGTAATGGTGAATTAGGCATAGGCTCTTGAAAACTGTGTTCGGCCACCTTAACTGGTGGTTAATTCTGGGAGGAAATATGTAATACAAACAGAACAGATCGATTATGCTGGTCGATTCCAGGATGCCATTTTTCTCCATCTGGTAGAACTGGGTGTAGAAAAAATGACCCACTCCAATGAAGACATCTCTCCAGAGACGTTCAATTCGTTGATTGTGTACAGACAACCCAGCAATTATGCTTCCCCTGTTTAACCCCCTCTGCTGTAGCATAGCTCTTCCTACCTCTACATTTTCACCCCCTTTGTCTGAACGCACTCTAGAGGGCCATCCGTAACTTTGCACGGCAGCTAAGAAGAGAGTGAGTACAGTTGCAGCTGAATTGTTTGTTCCACAACTTAAATACACTATAAGTCTGGAAAACCCGTCAGTACCACCATGTATTCCTAATCTCCAACGGATAAGGCAGTGTAAGCCATCAATGTGCCAGAGAGAATGAGGTCCCCTGACGCTGTAAACACGCCTTGTGATGGTATTGAACCACCTCATAGCAGACCCTGCTGGGTCAGTTCGAACCAAACTTTCCCTTACACGCTGACGCTGAACATAGATATTTCTACTTCGCAAATGTCCCAGCATCATACTGATACCAGAATTGGGAAACCCACGTCTTATTTCTCGAATCAGTGCATCTAAATCAGAATCTGTGAGGCTCGTATAATAACATCGACTGGAGAATGACTGAATGTTTCCAACTCTACGCCAAAGAGTAGCTCTGGAAACTAATAACATTCTTGATATCTGGGACCAAGTAAATCTCATTCTGTTTCTTAAAAACTCCACTTGAGGTATTGATATTTCATAGGATGGACGACCCATTCTTCCATTAGAAACTGATAGAGTTGGCAAAGTCCTAATGGGGCGTACTGAGGTGTATGAAACTGCTCTTAATGCCAGCATTTCCCATCTATGTAGTAAATATTGAAGTTGTCTCACCAGCGATTCAAGAGGTGGTATTCTTCCAGCATTCGCTTGGGTACCTCTCTCCAATGAATCAACTAAACGTTGGACAGAGTCCACCGCAACTACAAGGCGAACGATCAAGTTCTCCGCCATATTAAGATCAGCTTGGGGATAGAATCTTGCGCAGTCATTCAAAAGGCGCGTAACTGTTTCTAGAAGCTCAGTTGTTGGAGCGCAGTGACAAACATTCAAAAGCAGATAAACAAAGACAAGACTTTTGACCACTGCCGCCGCCATATTGACGATGTCTAGTCAAAGTAATTTTCATTGCTATCATACACGAAGAGCAATGCTGTCAAAAGGCACTTTCGTGCGGGCATATACAAATCAATTTGCGAGACCCGCATATACGCGCATTTTAGCACGCGTATGTATGGGTCCTTGTAGGACGCGTATATTTGGGCATTTATTTCGCATATCCCCGCGCTTAAGTTTACGCGAATATATGGCCATTTAAAAATGCGTATATACGCGATCTAAATGGTCGTATATACGGGCTTAAAGCCCATACGTAACGTATGTAAACAAGTATACACGGCAGAAAAACCCGCGTATACCCTGTTGTAATTTTGAAACGAATGGCCAACCATAGTATCTTAAGGTGGCTCTACATAGTTTTTTTGGCGCGCGAGGCATGGGTGCGAATGGCGCGAGCGCGCGAGTATTTAAAAGAAAAGTAAAAAAAACAAAAATAAACATGGCGGCGAGACTTTTATCGCGAGTCGCGTTCCACTTACCGCTATCCTTTTTGACCAGAACAAGTGTTCATCAAAAAACGCCTAGAAATGTGTTTAAAAATACACTTCTTTCGTGTTCTCCTGACGTGGTTAAACTGAGAAGCCAATTCGCAGCACTTATCGCGCCGACATCAGAGAGAGAAGACGGTCGTGCCGCGAAGGAAGTCACAGAGTGGTCACGGTGTACTTTTTATGGTCGGAGGCTTCGCTTTGAGTTCCCTGGGCGATGAAACACCGAAAACAGCTGAAGAGTCTGCAAAGGCGCAACTGACAGCGGAAACAAAACTACCATTGCGTGACGAGAAGGGTCGGTTCTCAAGAAAGAAACCCGCTCAAAGTGGAAACACGGACGACTGGACTCGTGGGATAAAGGAGTGGAGGGCAAAGAGGAAATTGGAGTTTCAAGGAATGGTCGAAGATTGGTCCCCACCGAAGAAAAGAGAAACCCGTTTAAGTCAGGTGTGGTTTAAATCTTGTTTTCGCTATACGTGGCACCAAACAATTCCCTAAAAGTTTTAAGACAAGTGCTTCATCAAGACTTTCTTTGCTCTGAAATAGTTCTCAATTTGAACTTTTGTATTATACCACAGGTAGCTCATAGCAAATTGTCAACATGATTATACCTGAACATTCTGACATTTCATTTTAAAATTCCAACACTTTTTGTTACAGTTACAACCTAATAATTACCATTAAAACGTATAAGTTTTAAATTTTTATCAGAAACAAACAAAGAAGGAAAATTGCATCCCACATGAAAGTAGAATTATGGACTTGGATGTTTTGAGTTCATTGAAATGTTGTCAACACTGTAAAGCAGGTGAGAAGAAACATTTTTCTACCTAAAGAAAATCAACACTAAAGAAAAGTCAAAATGAATTCTCAGTTTTATGGCAAGTACACACAGCTTTAAGGCTATAAAATTAACAGGTTTCCAAAAAAGAATTATGAGGTTGATTATACATGTATATCTTCAATACATTACAAAACGTCTCATATGCAATCAGCCATAAAAAGCCTGGGGTTGGTCCTTAAATTTTTGGGCAAGTTCCCTATAACAAGCGTCACACATTTGTTTGTCTATTGCGAGCAACAAAAATGTTTTTGATAAATTTGGAACAAACAAGCAGTTGTAAATTTGCCACAGACCACAAATTGCATTCACTGCATTTTGAAATGTTGTTAGTTTTTGCAAAAATTTACTAGTGCTCATTTATTCCAAATTAAAGGAGAAAACACATTGCCAGAATAAAGTATCAGATCTTCCTGAGTATCAATATATTCACTTTATTTTCAGCCACTTTGTCATTGTGGAACATAACAGCAGAAAAAAAATGTGGGTTAGCCTCAGTGTTCTCAGTTACCTGTGCAGTGTGTGGTACAGTGAATGTTGTCAAGACCTCCAGTGAACACAGGAGCGGTCGAAGAGGTCCACTCAGTCAGGATGTTAATGCAAGAGCTGTTCTTGGGTGTCTACATACAGGAATCGGTGAAACCCACCTAAATAATTTACTGTGTACATTAAATATTCCCTCTATGAATCCAGTAACTTTCCAGAGTAGAGAAAATTAGATTGGGCATGCAGTAGAGCAAGTAACAAAGAAAAGTTGCAAAACTGCAATGTCAGAAGAAAGAAATACTGCCATCAAAAAGGGTGTAAAAGCAGATGACCAAGGCTGCATCAATATCCCCTGCTCATATGACATGGGTTGGCAAAAACGGGGAAAGGGGCATAACTCTTCAACCGGTCATGCTGCAGTCATGGGTTTAACTTATGGGAAGGTTATGGATTACACTACAAGAACAAAATCCTGCAGGGTTTGCACAAATGCTAAAAAAACTGGAAAACAAGCCAAGCAACACAATTGCCGACTCAATCATACAGCATCATCAAAAGCAATGGAGCCTATGGCAGCAGTCCATTTGTTCACTGAAAGCCTAAATTCTAATGTCAAACTATCTGTTTATGTCGGGGATGAAGACTCCACAACAGCTACACATATAAAAGAGAAGGTCCCTTATCCTGTAGAAAAGTGGACAGACATTGTGCATGCCAAAAGATCCCTTACTACAAGGCTGTATAACCTAAGCCAACGTGGGAAATTTGTAAATTCATCAACTCTCTCACAGAAAGTTATCAACTACTTGGTCAAATGTTTTACTTATAGCGTGTCTCAAAATAAGGGAAATCCATCAGCACTTCAAAAATCCTTCAAAAGCATTCTACCACATTCGTTTAGAGACAACAAAAAATTGCAATGAATCATGGTGTGGTGCCAAGAAAGACCCTATTAACTATAAACACTCTGACTTACCATATGGCAAAGATTTCTATGGCGATGACTTGAGGAAAGCTTTGGAGAGAATTTTTGATGAATATTGTACTGACATAGTAGTTGCAAAGTTATCACCTGGGTCAAATTCGCAGAGAAATGAGGCCCTAAACAGTGTTATAGGCTCAAAAAATCCCAAAATCAGATACTATGGTGGAAGTGAAAGTAATGACTTCCGAGTGGCCTGTGGCATCTCGCAAGTAAACCTTGGATATCAGTACATTAGCCAAACACTTGAGAGCCTCAACATTGAACCTGGTATACACTGTATCAGTTACATTGAAAGGATGGATCACAAGGCTACCCAAGACAAACTAAGAAAAAACAGCATTAATTTCAAACGCCGAAGAGCTCAACTACATAAGCAGAAGTTAAATCTTGATGGTAAAAAACAAGCTAAGGAAGGAAACACATACCAAAGTGGAATAGGACTTAACCTGGATCCAAACAATTCTACCAACCTGATCCAAGAATTCGACATCATCAATTTGAAAATTTCAAGTGAGGAGCTGAAAAACTTTGAAACATGCATTCCTGAATTAACGATTAGACCAGTGGCGGAGAAATTTCCCTATGACAGAAACACTGTTTACAATTTTATCATTTACGATATTGAAACAAACACGTCTGGAAAAACCGCAGAAATATGCCAGCTTTCAGCAGTTGATCAATCAGGTTTGCACTGTTTCAACGACTATATATTACCTTCGAGGGATGTAGATATTCATGCTACAAGGGTAAATGGTTTAAGTGTCCGAACAGTCAGAGGCGTCAGGACCCTGTTCAAAAACAATCAACCAGTCGAAACTGTGTCACTTGGAAAGTCACTCGAAAATTTTCTGACCTACTTGGAGAAAACTGTCAGGCGTGTGAAAGGCGATAATAATATTTATACTGTTTTAATCAGGCACAACTCTCAGGTTTTCGATAATCCAACTCTTCTTCGTCAAGGTGGACATCAACTTTGTGAAAAGCTTTCCTGTCTTAACGTTTTCTTTTCTGACACTCTCCCTGTGATGAAGAACTTGGTCAAACGTAAACATCCCTCTCTGGTCTTACCGGATGGTTCCACAGTTAAATTAAATCAACAATCCATTTATTAGACACTTTTCCATGAGCCTTTCCCCGCACACGATGCAATGGAGGATGTTAGAGCTTTAAGAAGAATAGTCTTCGACTCCCGTTTGAACATTTCAGAGGACATGTTGACAGAGAACATGTCAACAACATAGTACGCAGAAAACGACATGAAATACCTTGATCGTCGCTACGAACTCCTGCAGACGTTCCGAGGAACGCTTTATCATCCAACAAACGCGGAATTTCCCATCGAGCAACAGATTGCTGAAAAAATAGCCGGGAGTGGCATTTCATATCGAGATCTTAAGAATGTTTTCGAGAAGTTCGGAGCAATAAATTCTTGCACTTGATGGACGATTTTTCGTTAACCCAACACGTCAAAGCTCCAACGAGACCTGTTTCAGAGAAAACTTTGGATTTATTATTGTCTACTTATCCTAACTCTATTTCTGGCGTGTCTACTTCTTCTGGTTTAAGTGACCACGACATTGTAAATTTCGAGATCAACCTGAAAGCAACGCGCTTTTCCAAGTCTCCTCATAGAGTCTACCTGTACAAGAAAGCGAACTTTGATGGCCTGAATGAATTTATAGCAAAGTCATCGGCTGAATTCTTCGCATCAAACCCATGGGAAAACTCTGTGGAGCATAACTGGAATGCATTCAAAACTGCTGTAATTAAAGGTACTTCCCAGTATGTTCCACAAAAATTGTCCATGCCAAAGTACAAGCTGCCATGGATTACTACTGATATTAAAAGAGAGATGCGCAAAAAGGATCGCCTCCACAAAAAAGCTATTCGCTCTGAAAACCAGCAACATTGGAAAGCTTTCAAGTATCAACGAAATCGAGTGGCAAAACTGGTCAAAGAATCTCACAATCGCTATTTAAACGAAGTTATTGGTGATAACCTGACCGAAAACCCCAAAACGTTTTGGTCGTATGTTAAACATAGCAAATCTGAAAGCCTTGGAATCCCCTCACTTAAAACCGAAAATGGGGTGAGTATTACAGACAAAGAGAAAGCAGAAACTTTGAACTCCCATTTCTTTTCAGTTTTTACCCATGAGCAGAAGCCTCTTCCTCAAATTGGCCTGTCACCATTCACCTCGATTGCAGATTTGCTTCTCTCGCCTGATGGAGTTGCAAAACAGCTAGCCCAGCTGAATTCTCACAAAGCTTGTGGGTCAGACAAATTACCTGCAAGAGTACTCAAAGAGATCTCACAAACAGCCTCTACGTGGCTCGCTTTCATCTTTCAACAATCATTTGATCTTAATGTCGTCCCATCAGATTGGTCCAAAGCCCTCATTACTGCAGTCTTTAAGAAAGAAAACAAATCAGATCCATCCAACTATCGCCCAATTTCGCTGACTTCTATCTGTTGTAAAGTAATGGAACACATTGTTCTTAGCCATATGGCTAAACACTTATCTAGTAACAACATTTTGATAAACGAGCAACATGGTTTCAGACAGCGGTTTTCTTGTGAAACTCAACTGATATCAGCTATACACGATTGGGCCAAGTCAATCAACACTTGCAGCCAAACCGACGTCATACTGCTTGATTTCTCTAAAGCATTTGATTCTGTCCCTCACCAAAGACTTCTAATGAAGCTCGACTTCTATGGTATTCGTGGGAACATGCTTATGTGGATTAAAGCTTTTCTGTCAAACCGCTCCCAATCAGTCTCAGTAAATGGCATTCAGTCTTCTTCCAAACCAGTGCTCTCCGGGGTCCCGCAAGGCTCAAGTTTGGGCCCTGTATTATTTTTACTGTATATAAATGACATCTCTTCTTCTGTAAAGTCACGTCTACGCCTCTTTGCAGATGATTGCATCCTCTATAGTGAAATCCGTGAAGTACAGGACTGTTGGGCTCTGCAGGATGATCTTGAACAATTGTCACTCTGGTCAAACACTTGGCAACTTAACTTTAAGGTCAAGAAGTGTTATCAACTTGGCATAACGTGTAAGAAAATTCCAACTATGTTCCAATATTCATTGGCTGGCCAGCCCATTTCTAGAGTTTCCTCAGCCCAGTACCTTGGAGTCACCGTGACAGACAATCTGTCCTGGAACGAGCATATCAATCAGATCTGTAAAAAGGCAAATTCTACGCTTGGGCTACAGCGTCGTATTCTAAGTGGTTGTGACACTAAAGTCAAAGATACGGCGTATCGCACGCTAGTCCGCCCAAAAAACTCGAATATGCGTGTTGCGCTTAGAACCCTTTCACCAAACAGAACATCACTCGAATAGAGATGGTTCAACGCCGAGCAGCAAGATTTGTATTAAATGACTATTCAAGATTTAGTCATGTTACTCCAATGATCGAACATCTTGGTTGGGACTCCCTTGAAGATCGTCGACTCCTCTTTCAAACTACTATGTTCTACAAGATCTTGATGGGACATGTTGGTATTAGCTTTCCTCCTGAAGTCCACGAAATAACAAGGGCCACCAGATTACTGAACAGTCCTCCTTTCCAACAAATCCGTGTATCAAATGATGTCTATAAGTTTTCCTTTTATCCAAGGACAATAGTAGCATGGAACAATTTACCTATTTATGAAGATGTTGATATAAATAATTTTAAGACTATTGCTCTTGTAGCCATTAAATCTTTTGTATAATGTATATCCAGACGTCCTAACTTGTCTCGACGAGATTATACTTAATCTATTATATCTTATCTTTTACTAACTTATAATTTTTATTGTATATATACATATTGTAATTATTTAGTACGTGCTTTTATTATGTTATTTTAAACTCCTAGTATAGTTCCACTGTTTAAGGAGTATACTTATTAAAGATTTAAAGATTTAAAGAAAAGGGCTTGTTGGCGTATTGTCTCTGCCTCCATCTTCATCAACTAGCAAGGCCCCGCGAGTGACAAAAACAACCCGTATTCTAGCCAAGATCGTTGAGCACTTCAAAGCAGTGGAGGAAACCACAAGTTAAAACGCATTTCCATAAGTATTACAACACTTATTAGGTATACTTTTCGCCGTAGTGGGGAAAAATAAGCTTCTACATCTCGACTAATTTTCAACTAGCACGTGCAAAGGAAGCGAAACGTGAGCATGCGCAGTACCGTAACTTGAAGGAATTTCTATTTTGATGACGTCACGAAAATACAGGGGTCTTTGGCTGATCTAAAACGCATATTAAGAGCCAGTTCCTGTAAATACCGAGAATGAGATGACAGTCGCGAAATTTTCGATTTCTTCATATTTTGCCCAAATAACCTCTATAGTGAGTTGTTTTCGAAAATACCATTCAAAGGTCCTGAAGTGCTTTAGTTTTTCGAAATTGAGGAAAGTTTGAAAATCGTCATTTTAGCTGCCTGACGCCGCCGAAATGGCCGAAAATTGTGCATTTTCTTTTCGCCCGTACAGATCAACGCGATGATATCTATCAATATACTTTGGGTACCTCATAGTGCATGTCTTGCTGTTTCTAAAGCATTAATTTGATTAGCAGAAGCTCAAAGTTTAATAATATTTTAGGCCGATACAAGTACCTCCATCGAAATGGCTAATTTTAGCTAATTTCAATACCATCAAAAGCCCACTGGTACATTGAATTTGAAGTCGAAACTAAAATTTTCTGAAAGCCCATAGTCTATATTATGTTGTGTGAAAGTCTCTTCCGCGGCCCGAAAAAACTAACCCGTCGAGAGACATAAACGTGTGGTACATTTTTGTAAATTCGTCATTCGTGAAACCAACATGGAACTTGGCCAGCTACCTTCATCAAGAATAACAAGAAGATCTGTTAGATCTTAAAACCGCGCTTTTAAAATTTAACTGTTTTCTTAGCACTACAGTCGCAACGCAGTGCACATTCGAAAGTAATCCTTGATGATTCATTGATTACTGTAGACATCACATCACTTGATCAACACAGACTGTACTATTGCACCATCAGTCGTAGCCGTTGCGAAATCTCCGATGACGTAATAGTGTTAATCTGGAACTTTCTTTGGGATATGTATGGGCATGAAGATACGAACACTATTAACAACAGCTTTCTTTCTTAAAAGTCAAGTTTAAATTTAATTTTTTCCTTGAGTAAAGGGCTAGCAAAGAAGTCACACGAGTCACATAATTCAAGAATTGCGTTATCGACGGGTATCTTTAGTACGGTGGTTATTTCCCTACCAATGACGTAATCATTGCATGTCCTGACATGTTCTTTGCTTAGCTTGCAAATATTTCATTTTCCTTCCGATCTATGAACTCGCTGCGATGAAAGAGCCAAAGAATTTACTTCATTTGCCTAAAACCACAAGAAATACTCGCAAACTTGCAAATAAATTAATGACCGTCGCTTCTGGCGAAATAAACTTGCAAAGTAAACACGATCTTATTAGTCACGTAGCGAAAGTGAAAGCTGCAACGTCAGCGCATTCCATGGCTGACGTAATACCTTTTTTTAGCGTATTTATTATTCCCTTTGAATCCAACGCTTCGATAAAACGAAAAGAAAATATATTTTACCCACAACAAAGGAAACAATATCCGTAAAATTATCCGTGTATTAATGTTTTAACAGCTTTTGGCGGAAAAAACATCACACGTTGCGTGACTCGGAATTTGGCCGAGCGGAGGTCTGCGTCTGGTCACCGACAAAAAACAAGAAGATCTGTTAGATCTTATAACCGCGCTTTTAAAATTTAACTGTTTTCTTAGTACTACAGTCGCAACGCAGTGCATATTCCAAAGCAATCTTTGATGATTCATTGATTACTGTAGACATCACAGCACTTGATCAACACAAACTCTATTATCGCACCATCAGTCGTAGCCGTTGTGACATCTCCGATGACGTAATAGTCTTAATCTGGAACTTTCTTCGGGATATGTATGGGCATGAAGATACGAACACTATTACAAACCGCTTTCTTTCTTTAAAGTCACGATTAAATTTAACTGTTTTTTTCCCTTGAGTTAAGGGTTAGCAAAGAAGTCACACGAGTGACATAATTCAAGAATTGCGTTATCTACGGCTATCTTTAGTACGGTGGTTATTTCCCTACCAATGACGTAATCTTTGCACGTTCTGACACGTTCTTTGCTTGGCTTCCAAATATTTAATTTTCCTCCGATCTATGAACTGGCTGTGATGAAACAGTCAAAGGATTTACTTCATTTGCGTAAAACCACAAGAAATACTCACAAAATTACAAATAAATTAATGACCGTCGCTTCTGCCGAAATAAACTTGCAAAGTAAACACGATCGTATTTGTCACGTAGCGAAAGTGAAAGCTGCAACGTCAGCGCATTCCATGGCTGACGTAATACCTTTTTTCAGCGTATTTATTATTCCCTTTAAATCCAACGCTTTGATAAAACGAAAAGAAAAGATATTTTACCCACAAAAAAGAAAACAATATCGGTAAAATTGTCCGTGTATTTCTGTTTCAACAGCTTCTGGCGGAAAAAAATCACATGTTGCGTGACTCAAAGTTTGGCCGAGCGGAGGTCTGCGTCTGGTCACCGACAAAAAAAAAAAAACAAGAAGATCTGTTAGATCTTAAAACCGCGCTTTTAAAATTTAACTGTTTTCTTAGCACTACAGTCGCAACGCAGTGCACATTCGAAAGTAATCCTTGATGATTCATTGATTACTGTAGACATCACATCACTTGATCAACACAGACTGTACTGTTGCACCATCAGTCGTGGCCGTTGCGAAATCTCCGATGACGTATTAGTCTTAATCCTGGAACTTTCTTTGGGATATGTATGGGCATGAAGATACGAACGCTATTAACAACAGGTTTCTTTCTTAAACGTCAAGTTTAAATTTAATTTTTTCCTTGAGTAAAGGGCTAGCAAAGAAGTCACACGAGTCACATAATTCAAGAATTGCGTTATCGACGGGTATCTTTAGTACGGTTGTTATTTCCCTACCAATGACGTAATCATTGCATGTGCTGACATGTTCTTTGCTTGGCTTGCAAATATTTCATTTTCCTTCCGATCTATGAACTCGCTGCGATGAAAGAGCCAAAGAATTTACTTCATTTGCCTAAAACCACAAGAAATACTCGCAAACTTGCAAATAAATTAATGACCGTCGCTTCTGGCGAAATAAACTTGCAAAGTAAACACGATCTTATTAGTCACGTAGCGAAAGTGAAAGCTGCAACGTCAGCGCATTCCATGGCTGACGTAATACCTTTTTTTAGCGTATTTATTACTCCCTTTGAATCCAACGCTTCGATAAAACGAAAAGAAAATATATTTTACCCACAACAAAGGAAACAATATCCGTAAAATTATCAGTGTATTAATGTTTTAACAGCTTTTGGCGGAAAAAACATCACACGTTGCGTGACTCGGAATTTGGCCGAACGGAGGTCTGCGTCTGGTCACCGACAAAAAAAAAAATAACAAGAAGATCTGTTAGATCTTATAACCGCGCTTTTAAAATTTAACTGTTTTCTTAGTACTACAGTCGCAACGCAGTGCATATTCCAAAGCAATCTTTGATGATTCATTGATTACTGTAGACATCACAGCACTTGATCAACACAAACTCTATTATCGCACCATCAGTCGTAGCCGTTGTGACATCTCCGATGACGTAATAGTCTTAATCTGGAACTTTCTTCGGGATATGTATGGGCACGAAGATACGAACACTATTACAAACCGCTTTCTTTCTTTAAAGTCACGATTAAATTTAACTGTTTTTTTCCCTTGAGTTAAGGGTTAGCAAAGAAGTCACACGAGTGACATAATTCAAGAATTGCGTTATCTACGGCTATCTTTAGTACGGTGGTTATTTCCCTATCAATGACGTAATCTTTGCACGTTCTGACATTTTCTTTGCTTGGCTTCCAAATATTTAATTTTCCTTCCGATCCATGAACTCGCTGCGATGAAACAGTCAAAGGATTTACTTCATTTGCCTAAAACCACAAGAAATACTCGCAAAGTTACAAATAAATTAATGGACGTCGCTTCTGCCCAAATAAACTTGCAAAGTAAACACGATCGTATTTGTCACGTAGCGGAAAGTGAAAGCTGCAACGTCAGCGCATTCCATGGCTGACGTGATACCTTTTTTCAGCGTATTTATTATTCCCTTTAAATCCAACGCTTTGAAAAAAAAAAAAAAAAAAAGAAAATATATTTTACCCACAAAAAAGAAAACAATATCCGTAAAATTGTCCGTGTATTTCTGTTTTAACAGCTTCTGGCGGAAAAACATCACACGTTACGTGACTCAAAGTTTGGCCGAGCGGAGGTCTGCGTCTGGTCACCGACAAAAAAAAAAAAAATAAACCACGGGTAAACCTAGAACCGCGCTCGGCCCATGGCCGCGCGGTTAACAAAAAAAAAAAAAAAAACGGGTAAACCTAGAACCGCGCTCGGCCCATGGCCGCGCGGTTAAAAATAAGCTAATGGAAACCTTTTTCGTCAATAAGTGTAGTGTTTGTAAGGTACATTTCGGTGCATCATACATAATATACTTAATCGCGCAATGTAAGTTGGGAAGTTGATTATTAAAGCAGCATGGCGGACTTCTAGATTGGATTCGTGTGTCGTATCCGTTCATTGCAATAATCCAGTTCCATCGGTTGTGGAACGTGACATCTGGCGACGAGGATTGAATTTGCAACTGCCCAGACCATGGCGTCAATAAAGATAGACGATTTAACGAGTGTAAAACCCTTCGACCCACATGGTGAACCTTCAGGCGTGGGAAGGCGATGGCAGCGTTGGTTGAAAAGTTTCTTGATGTATGCCGACAGCAAAGGCCTGCTCATCGAAGCGGATAAAGCGGATAATAAAATCCAGAGGAGAGCTTTACTCCTTCATTCTGCCGGCGAAGCTGTTCAAGAAATTTTCGAAACGTTGACTGACACAGGCGAGGCGAAAGATTACGAAGAAGCGGTGAAGGCTTTGAACGATTATTTCATTCCAAAGGTAAATTCGACTCACCAAAATCACCTGTTCCGCAGCATGGAACAACAGGACGGCGAAACTGTGGCTCAGTTCGTGACGCGATTGAGGCAAGTGGTCAAGGACTGTGACTACGGCGAACGAGCCGGAAACCAGATTCGTGATCAAGGCGTGCAGAGATGTAAATCACATGAATTAAGGAAGAAACTACTGGAAAAGGAGGATATGGAGAATATGGAAGGCAGAAAGGATGTGAATTTGGTCCGCGACAAGCAGGAAGACAAAGAGAAGGAGTCTGTAAAGCGAGCATGCTACAGATGTGGAAAAGTAGGACATTTTGGACGAGACTCTGAATGCCCTGCGAAAGGAAAAACTTGCTATAAGTGTGGAGGAGCTGACCATTTTGGCTCGCAGTGTAGAACGAAAACAGCCAAACCTCCCAAACCTAGACGGGAAGAGAAAACAAAAGGAAAGAAAAAGAAGAAGTCAGTAAGGTATGTGGGTAGTGAAAGAGATGAAGATGAGCATGCATTTGTTGTGAATTCCGCTACATCTCCTGAGAAAATAGATGTGACTGTGGGCGGAGTTGTAGTTGCAATGCTGATTGATTTGGGTGCGAGCACCTATGTGATTGACAAAAATCTGTGGTCAAAGTTAAAGCAAGACAAGGTTAAGTGTGTGTCGAGAAAGAGTGATAAGAAGCTTTATGCGTATGGCAGTAAACAGCCGCTGAACGTTCTAGGAACATTCTCAGCACTGGCAAGAGTAGAGGGGAAAGAAACCGAAGCCGAATTTATTGTTATTAATGGTGAAGGGGCGGCACTGCTTGGAAGAGAAACTGCCATACAGCTAGGCGTGTTGAAATTAGGAACCCGGATCTGCACTGTGACATCTAATGAGACGATTATGCCCGATTACAAAGAAATCTTTGAAGGTGTGGGAAAGTTAAAGAATTACCAAGTTAAGTTGCATGTGAATCCGGATGTACCTCCTGCGGCGCAACCAGTCAGGCGCACCCCATTTAGTCTTCGAGACAAGGTTAAAGAAAAGATTGAAGAACTGGTAGCCATGGACATAATTGAACCGGTAGAGGGCCCGACCCCGTGGGTTAGTCCAGTTGTAGTAGTCCCAAAGCAGAATGACGAAATACGCCTTTGTGTAGACATGCGAAGGGCTAATGAAGCCATTATCAGAGAACGTTATCCCATACCCACAGCGGACGAAGTGCTCCAAAACCTCAACCAAAGCACAGTGTTCAGTAAACTGGATTTAAAATGGGGTTATCACCAATTAGAACTCCATCCAGATTCCAGAAGTATCACAACATTCACTACACATTGTGGTCTATACCAGTACAAGCGCCTTATATTTGGGATAAGCTCAGCTCCAGAAGTGTACCAGCATGTCATTCAGCAATCATTACAAGGCTGTGAAGGTGTTGCCAACATCTCAGATGATATCATTATTCATGGGAAGAACACTGAAGAACATGACAGAAGATTGCAGCGAGTTTTGGAGAGGCTGAAAGAGAAGAATCTCACGCTGAATGCAGAGAAGTGCAGGTTCCACATGACCCAGATGGTGTTCATGGGACTGGTGTTAAGCGACAATGGTATTGGCCCTGCGGAAGACAAGGTAAAAGCGATCGTTGATGCAAGAGAACCACAGAGTGCATCAGAAGTCAGAAGCTTTCTGGGACCGGCAAACTACAATGCTCGTTTCATCCCGGACTTTGTTACGGTCGCAGAGCCATTGCGCAGATTAACCAAAAAGGGTGTCCGTTTCGAGTTTGGAGAAGAGCAGAAGAACGCATTCAATGAGCTTAAAAGGAGGTTATCAACTGCAAAAAATTTTGGTTACTTTGATAAAAATGCCAAGACACTAATCATAGCAGACGCAAGCCCGGTAGGCCTCGGTGCGATCCTCATCCAGGGGCAGCAAGGCAGGAAAAGAGTCATTAGTTACGCAAGCAAGAGTCTAAGCGATGTGGAAAAGCGTTATTTGCAAACGGAAAAAGAAGCCTTGGCTGTTGTATGGGCATGTGAGCGATTCCATGTGTACCTTTACGGCAATGAATTTGAACTGTACACTGATCACAAACCGTTGGAAACAATCTACTCAAGCAGATCGAAGCCGTGTGCACGAATCGAAAGATGGATCTTGCGATTACAGCCATACAAGTTCCAAGTCAAATACCTACCTGGAGAGCAGAACATTGCCGATCCGTTGTCACGCTTACTGCATGCGAACGAGCAAGCAGAATCTTCATCAGCGCACAAGGTGTCAGATGAATTTGTCAGGTTTGTCGCGGTAACTGCCACTCCTCAAGCGATGACAACACGTGAAATTGAAGAAGCCTCATCACAGGACAGAGAGTTCGGGGAATTGCGTCAGCACATTAAAGATGGAAACTGGAAAGGTGATCAGCACAAGCAGTACATACCAGTATGTGGTGAACTGTGTGTTATTGGCAAGTTAATTCTTCGAGGTACCAGGATTGTCATTCCGAGCAAGTTGAGACCTCGAGTACTGAGCCTTGCCCATGAAGGACATCCAGGAATTGTCAGTATGAAGCAGAGATTGCGATCAAAGGTATGGTGGCCTGGGATTGACAAGGAAGCCGAGAAGTTTTGCAGAACCTGTCATGGCTGTCAGCTTGTAAGCAGTCCAGCAAACCCAGAGCCAATCAAGTCAACCCCATTACCAAGTAGCCCATGGCAAGATTTGGCCACAGACCTATTAGGTCCATTACCATCAGGAGAATCTGTCTTAGTCATCGTTGATTACTTCAGCAGGTACTATGAAGTGGAAGTCATGCGTTCGACAACATCAGAGAAAGTCATAGAGTGTTTGGAGAAAATCTTCACCACACATGGACTACCTCAATCACTTCGAAGCGACAATGGTCCACAGTTCAGATCAGAAGTTTTTGAGCGGTATTTGGAGGATAACGGCATAGAACACAGGAAGACCACACCATTGTGGCCACAAGCGAATGGCGAGGTGGAAAGACAAAACAAGTCCCTCCTCAAGAGAATGAAAATAGCTCAAGCTGAGGGAAAAGAATGGAAGAAGGAAGTTCGCAAGTATTTGGTAGCATATAGGTCAACCCCTCATACTACCACAGGTGTGAGTCCAGCAGAACTCTTGTTTGGCAGAAAGATGCGTACTAAACTACCTGAACTGAGAAAGGAGAGGATAGAGAGTGAGATGCGAGACCGAGATGGCGAAATGAAAGCCAAAGCTAAACACTATGCAGACAAGAAGAGGAGTGCCCAGGAGTCAGACCTAGCTCCGGGTGACAAAGTCTTAGTAAAACAAGAGCGCAAAAACAAGTTGTCAACACCATTTACTTCTGAGCCTTATGATGTTGTAACCAAAACTGGGAACAGTGTTGTCGTTGAATCACCAGAAGGCGTTCAACTTATGCGAAACACAACCCATGTAAAGAAGTACGAGGAAGCATCACAGAATCCGAAGGAAACAACTCCATTGCTTGATGTTGCTGATCCTGTAGAACCGGAAGCAGAACAAGAAAAACTGAGCAGCCCGGTTATGACGAGACCAACAAGGGCCAGAAAACTGTCGGAAAGATTTAAAGACTTTGTTATGACCTGAGCGTCATTGTTAAGGACTATGTTTTGACTTGAATGCTATTGTTAGAAACTTTGTTATGACTTGATGTCATTATTGACTGTTACGGTTCAAAAGAGGAGAATTAATAATTTTTATGGCCAGCCGTTTTGTGAGTTTAAGTCGTACTAGGTTTTTAGTTGACTTTCAATTGTGTTGACATTTCCATAAGATCATAGTGGTTATACCGAAAAAGGAAGGGATGTAGTGTTTGTAAGGTACATTTCGGTGCATCATACATAATATACTTAATCGCGCAATGTAAGTTGGGAAGTTGATTATCAAAGCAGCATGGCGGACTTCTAGATTGGATTCGTGTGTCGTATCCATTCATTGCAATAATCCAGTTCCATCGGTTGTGGAACGTGACAATAAGAATACTTGTAGTCTGTTTTTTTCCCTTTTAGATTGACCACATGATTAACTTTTGCAAACATTTGCAGTTAAATCAAAATAGACGCTGCTTTTGGTACATTGTAGTGTTATGCAAATTTCTTTCGATCACCGGCACGCGCATATCGCCCGAAACTGATTTTCCTTCCGCCTACTGTATGTTTCTTTTTGAAGGTTACAACTGTAGCACACATTCATTCAATATCGGCAGTTTTGATTTTTGTGGAACACCCATGGCCACAGCCGAACTTGTCTTTGAGTAAAATTAAACATTTTGAAACGTGAAGTTTGAGTAAACAATCGGTTACAGTTGCATCCATCATGTTTGGCGTAAATATTCGAACACAACCATTTCATGTAAACAGGTACACTTTACTTTAAAAACAACCGTCTCATCGCAGCATTTCTTGAAATTCTGGTCTGAGACCAGGTAATGCCGATAACAAAGCGTGAGCAGTTGACGAAACTTCATGATCAACTGTCGAAACGTTGTACTTGTGGAATAAGCAAGATGATTCAACCTTTCTATTTCTTACCCGTGTGCTTGCAATTCTTATGGATACAATTGCCCCTGTCTGTAACCACCAGATTTATAAATGAGTCGTTCGTTTCTTTAGCTAATATGGTACATACCTCTGAATAAAACACATACTGTGACGTCATTTTTCATGGAGTGTTCCAACAGTCGTCCGCGGCCACTTACAAAACGTAAGCAGCAAGACAGGAAAACCACTAAGGCTTCTTCGTCAATCGCACTACGCTGTCCAGATTTCTTTCTTACAAAGTTTCCAGACTTCGCTCTCTTTTAAAATTCCAAGACTTCGCCGTTCTGTTGGCCAGTCCGAATAACTGTCATGGCGTTGGTTGAGTAAGTTCTTGACTCTGTTTGGTGGTCCCAGTTCAACCTCGTTCCCGGGGCCTCTCATCTTACCGCCCCCTGGAGCGAGCGAAGAGAGACCCTGGTTGGGTCTGGTAACGTGCCACTTTGACAATTGAGAACATCAGGGAGGGGTCCTCTGTAATCAGCAATTTGTCGCGTTGAGCTTTGTCGAATTCGAACTATCGCGCTGCGACTGCCATTACCCGCGGCGTTTATTAATACTTAGCTTTCAGGTTGAAATTTCGAATAATATCTATTCCAACGTTTACCTAAAGGTTAAGCAAGTCTGTCTCGAGGCAATTTAGTGGTCTTGATTTTCAGTGTTGCCGTCTTACCCACTGGATTTATGGAAAGTTAGTCATTTCAACTGTGGACGTGGAGCAGCGCAATTTCATCCCGTAGTAATTGTTGTTTCTTCTTTGAATGCACTTGATCAAATTGATGCAAAAAACACGAGAATGTCTCTAGGAAAACGTATAGCTTTCTCAAAGTAAAGCTACGGCAGTGTCTGAAGAAAAACTGGACGAAGATAGATATGATATTCGTGCAACGCACTATGCTTGCAAACAGTGCTAATCAAATAGTCGGGCCCGGCGTCACTTGCGGCGTCACAATATAAAATGCAAGTAAGCAATATGTTCACGGAATATTTTAATCTTTGTCCCTGGAGAGCCAATACTCAGAGCCTTAAAACATATCTTGCAATAGAAACGAACCTAAACAAAGTATAAGCACGGCATGGCAAATTTATACAGAGGTGTCGCTCTGGGAAGCGACGTGCAGTTTACAGCGGAAACCATGCAGACCTACGATCTCTTAAAATATGCTGTAACACAATCAAACGACTCCACTCTACCTATAATTTCCATTTCTTCTAATAACACAGCATAAAAAGTGCCCCTCAGAAACACGAGTGAAGTAAAGAAAGGTCGAAAAATCGAAAATTAAATGACAATGTGCACAATTGTCACAAACCGTTGGAGTCACGTACACTAATTTATTAACGACACAATAAAAATTATAGTTTTCTTTTTCTACTTCTAGCCTCCTTTCGGTCGAAGATAAATCCAGTTTATCAACAACGACGGCGAAATGCATACCGCGACGAGTTCGTTGTATTATTCTTCGCGCTCTGCAAAGTTCGGGCCCCGACGGCGCGGTGAAGCTTCAATAGATCTTTTCAACCTTTGACGCTCCTTTCGAAGTGATCTTAGCTTTCAGTGATCAATTAAAAGGCCCTGAATTCTCTAGAATTATTTAATCGCCGTTCACAAGACCTACACTTCATTCTGAGGTAAAGCTGAGTCAAAGATCTTCCATACACAGCCTCGGTCGCGGTGTGTAATTCTCTATTCGCCTTCTTGAAGAGATTTTTACAATATGTAACGTCCTTCACTGAACCATACAACCTTCAGCGACTTGGATTTCCGCTATCAGATGACGGATAAGTTTTCCTTGGCGTTTGCAGAATATTACCGCCGGACATTGCCGCAGAACATATCGTTCTTGGTTTACTTTGGTGACAACACATCCCGCACTCCCGTGGGCTAAGTATAGACAAAATTCCTACTAGGCCACCCATCCCTTCAATAATTTAATTGTCATCTCCCAGATTCTGGGAGACACGTGACCAGACCCAACCAGGGTCTCTCTTCGCTCGCTCCAGGGGGCGGTAAGATGAGAGACCCTGGGAACGAGGTTGGTCCCAGTTCAGACCATCCGGCAAATGTGGATTGCGTGACAAACGGCCACTTGGAAAGTGTCCAAAGTGGGTGAAGATGGCGGCCAGCGAAACTGTTTACTCGTGGAAGTAACGTGGTTCGCACTGTCAGCCTAAATAAACACTTTTGGACTAAATTGAAGGATGTAGGGGGAAGGGGGTGTTGTTTATTTCTGCAAGAGGACATGTACAGAACTCGACGAACTGACAGAGCCGTCCGCGGGTCCAGCTATCAAGGCATGTCTACGTAGATTAATGGAAAGTATTAACGCGTTCACAAAAGTTGTGCAAACACGTTTCCTCTTTACCTTTAAAATACATGTTTGTCGTTCGTACTTTTTAAATAGAAATGCACCGGCGATAGGGCTGGAATACAAAAAGGACAAAGGAGGCCTAGATGGCATCAGATCTTAGATACGCGGTGTGAGTTTACATACACATTCATCCCTGTTGCCTTCTGCTAAACTATATAGACAATAATATGGGCGCTTTCCAAAAATCGGACACTCAGAAGAGCTAAAATGTTCCTTTATTTTACCTTGAGAATTCACAATTATTGACCTAGCGAACTTCCCATCAATAATTAGGCGGTATAAAATAGTTAGGCATTATGTATAGCTGGTTTTCAAACGACGTCACTAAAATTCAAACTACAAAACTATTGATCTTCCTGAGATTTTACTTTAATGATGTGTAAGAGCAGCTGAAAACTAATATTCATACAAATTTTCGCTCCGAATGGGTTCTTGGTTTTGTGATACACTTGAATTTCGAAGCTTTTGCGTGACGCGGCATTTACATGACGGCGTCATGATGGTTAGAAAAGAGACTTATTTCGGGGAATTTGGCTATCTGAACAGTTCATGTCTTAGAAAAAGTATTATTTTAATGTTTTAGAGTTCCTCGAGGGATAAATTCACGCTTTTGTAGCAAAACTCAGTGACAGATGTTTCTGTTGGTTTCCGGCCGCCATGTTGGTGCCCATACGGATGGGCACTAGCATGGCGTCTCCATACAAATCTCTATAAATTTGGGTAAATATCTTGCATGAGAAAAATTGCTGTGACCAGAATCTTGGCGAGAGTCTTTGTATATTTACTTTCTTTCATTTCCCAGATTCTGGACTTAATCTATTGAACGGTTTTGATTTTTATTTTGATCTATTTCGAATGGCGTGACACTGAAAACCACCAATTCCATCAGCTCTCTAGGCCGTCATGTAAATGCCGCGTCACGCAAAGGCTTCGAAATTCAAGCGTAGTGTATTACAAAACCAAGAACCCATTCGGAGCGAAAATTTGTATGAATATTAGTTTTCAGCTGCTCTTATACATCATTTAAGTAAAATCTCAGGAAGATCAATAGTTTTGTAGTTGGAATTTTAGTGACGTCATGTGAAAACCAGCTATTGTAGTCTTATTTTGCGCATTTCAGAGGCACAAATAAGAGCAAATGAATGGACTGTCCACTGGAACCAAAAAAATGTGTCTGTTGTAGAGAGGAGTTCACTGTGGAGAGGTGATCGTTAGTGGAGGTTCAACTGTATAGTTTATATAGGTTTAAAAAAGAACCGGTAACCTGAGTGAATATGTACGTAAATTCTCAACACGTACCCATTTAAGACTAGTGCCTCCTAGGCCTTCTTTTTCCATCCCAGTCATGTCCCTGGTGCATTTCTATACCAAAAACCTGGAGCAATATACCTGTATTTTAAAGTTCAATAGGAAGGGTGTGTTTTTTTTATTAACGGTAATAAAGTCGAAACTTTCTACAACGGCCACCTTGGGGACAGAGAAAAGTCGCCGTTATGGAGCGGTATCAGTAGGGGTGAAATATGACACCAATATTTTCCTGGGTTTCAACATTTTTATCTTAAAAAAGGCTTAGTGTAACATGTAATTTCGTAATACAATCAAAATATATCAATAGGACAGAAACCAAACAGAAATCATGATAGAGACCAAAGAACTGCGGCATGGATCAAGTTTCGTGACCATGTCCAATAAAAAATGGGGTTTTGTGGACAGCGTTCGTCAGTTGTTGATTAACTGGCCGTTGTGAAGAGGTTTTTCGGGCAGTTGGGACGTGTTTTAGTGGCTGTTACTGTTGTGGAGAGGTGGCCGTTGTAGAGAGATTAGAATAAGACTGACCGTCCTCCGGAATGAAACAAGTGGCCGTTGCAGAGAGGTGGTCCTTTGTGGAGAGGTGGCTGTGCAGGTTGGACTGCAGTTTCCATTTTTTCACGCAGACATAGAGAAAACATCCTGCCTACACGAGGCGAGCAAGGAGCAGTTTGGATTCCCTGTCCACGCCCCCTGGGGCGGGGGAGCTCGTCGTACCTTTTAGGGATTAAAAATGAAGTTTTAGTAGCCCTCAGGGTGTTCAGCCTCAAAAGGTCCAAAGCGGGAGCTTTTGCAATGCCTTTTAAGGTGTTGAGCTGAAAAAAATATGACGCGGGGAGATAATGTAAGGTGTTATGTAAGAATTGGTATCTTTTAGAGGAGAAAAAAACAGGATCTTGGTACCTCTTAGGGGATCTTAGGGGATCAAAATTTTTGAGGAGCACCCCCGTCCTTCTTATATGGGTGTCCCCCTCCCCTCGAGGTCCACGTCGCCATCTTCACTCACTTTGCAAAACGTCAGATATCGACATATTTGGTACAGTGGCCGATTGTCACGCAATCCACATTTGCCTAATTGTCCGAACCGGGACCACCAAACAAAGTCAAGTACTTACTCAACTAGTCTGGAAACTTTGTAAGAAAGAAATCTGGACAGCGTAGTGCGATTGACGAAGAAGCCTTTGTATTTTTCTGTCTTGCTGCTTATGTTTTGCAATTGGCGAACGCCTGTTGGAACACTCCAAGAAAAATGATGTCACAGTATGTGTTTTATTCAGAGGTATGTGCCATATTAAGTGATAAGAAACGAACGATTCATCCATAAATCTGGTGGTAACAGACAGGGGCAATTGTATCCATAAGAATTGCAAGCACACGGGTAAGAAATAATATATAGATTTAGGCCAGCCTAAAAGCGGAGCTCCTCAGTTATTTTTCGGAATGTTGTTACTAATGAAAATAATCCAACATGTATGAGGTAAATTGCGAATGATTTAATAGTTTCAGCCGGAACTAGTATTACTTCAGCAGATCGAGGTGTAAGATGGTGTGATTATGAAATATAGAGCCACGATTTCAAGGATTTCTGGGAAGCTACCAAAAATCTTGATCACATAACAGAACTGTCTTCTGTGCTTTTTGGTGGCATTTCTTGTTCTTTCCTACCTTATTCAGAAAGACAAGGCATTGTCATTAATCATTATATTCTTCCTTAGTTAACATGGGGACTCCCACACAAAAGAAGTTTACACATTTTTGTTGTTGTGGGGACTGATTGAAATGCAGTGGTTACAATATACTCAGTCCCTGAATCTCTACCAAATGAAATCTCACAAAAATACCAAAACAGTATACATATGTGAAAAGTTGGAAAGTTTTGTTTTCTAACTTGTCCCCAAAGATACATTTAGCCATCTTCACTATTGTATGGAGTCTCCTCCTGCTGGAAGGGTTTGCAATAAGCAAAATCACCCTCGCATGAATGGTAATTACGATATTTTTTTTTTTGCTGATCATGAATACTTGCATAGGCTTCTAATAATAATTTTATTATTCAATTTCAATGTGATTTGTTCTTTTTCTCGACTGGCATTGTGGACTACAAGAGCTGCGATTGGGTTCCATTGATTAATTTTGCTATGATTAAATTATACCAAGAATTATCAGTAAGCTAAGAGGAAGTTATATTATGTACATGTATTTTGTCTGCACTACACAACCAAATGCACTCAAAGGTTATGAGGCATAGGTACATTTGTCAGAAGAGCCCAGCATATCCAAGATATGTTTTGATTGACACATCAATTAAGATAATTTACAGCAAAATGGATAAAAAATACATCAATATCCTACATGCACCAAAGCCAGACATGGGGTTATAAGGCAATCGTTTAAACAACAGATTGAAATAATTTATAAATTAGAGAACACTATTTCTACAACAGAATGGAACAAATTAACCTTATCGGACATTGCGAATGGCAAGGCTGTCTGTAGAATGTCACAAATTTCTCAACCCTTTCTTTCTACAAAAATGCTAATCCTGCAATTTTGCTTAAGACCCAGTTCTCCATTTGGTGTTGGCAAAATATCAATTTATGCCATGTCCAATGCAGATTATCACAAAATTGATTTAAAAGCTCAATAAATATCATTTTAAAGCCAAAAAGCCAATTATTTAAATAAACCATGAGTAAATTATCTCTAAGAAAAACTGATTAAATTAACAGGCACTTAAAAATAATTAGTTAATATGTGTTTCTTAATAATGTAATGCAGTGTATCTGTCACAATGTTGCAGCTATGATATTACTACAAACAGGATGGGTTGCAGAACTGAACCTCCAAGTCAGTTTATTCAATGAACTTGGTGCAGAATTTATAATCCCATCAAGTTGTCTGTAAATACAGAGAAACCAAACAAAGCATTACAATCATAAGTAATGAATTACTAAACTCTTTTACATGTACTGTATGAACAGTGTATGTTCCATTAATATTGGGGATCTCTCAGAAGCTGCATCCATGATAAATTAATTTGTTCCCAGATGCATTTGTTTATAGAACTTTTCACAAATTAATATCTCTGTCATAACAGTGACCTCTGTGTTCTCCAACAATTAGCACAGAAGAAAAATACACTCAGTAAGATATTGTTTACAATAAAAATCAATGCCTATAAGCAATCATAAGGACCTTAAATTTATATTACCTCAGAAATATCTCACCAGGCCATGGTTGCTTTGAAAATCTTTGATGTTTTAATACAGGCTCCCCATCTGTAACCTGTTCATATATTGACTGACAGGAACAGGCATGTAATTCCTTTCTTTGATATACAGTGTACTTCATTGTTAGCTGTTTACTGAGTGTTAGTAGTGAATCAAATGCTAGGGGTTGGTACTCCAACTTTCACTGTGGCAGGCTCTGTCCTGATAATACAAAGCAAACTTACATAACTGTTATGAACTTCGCCACTTGCTTTCGAGAGCAAATGCAATTTGCTTCAAACAAGAAACTGGAACATTGAGGGTTACAACAATGTGCACAGTCCCAATCACAGGGTCATCCAGGCTGTTTGGTTGTACATATAACTGTACAACTGTATATGAGTTCAGCTTCCAGAAGAAAATCAGAGTTTGTCAGGATAAATACTGATGTTCTTGCCTACTCAATGAATGAATGTGCAGTTCCAGAAGATATTCACACCCGACACCCATTCACGGCCAGTCTTTAGAAATTCCAAATTAAAGTATCAGGAATCAAGAGCTCTAATAGAGAAAAAACCTCCATGTGGGGTATGAATCTTTTCTTGAAGAAAACAATGTCTGAGAAATCATTAATTACAAAATAATGTTTAAGAAACATCTTACCTTTCAGAGAATTTTGTAATCTACACTGTCTGGCCAGTTCATATACATGTATTTGACAAGTTGACACTGGGCATGTTTGTAAATTTGTGCACTTCAACATCACATTACTATGTAGTAGCACTGGCCAACTAAAAACAAACAGCATAATTTGGTTAATTAATATACACTGTACATTATTAGGTTGAAATATTGGTGTAGATTGTTGCACATCAACAGATACAGAAACTATTTGCACCTGAATCATAATGAGTGAAAAATCGTGCATGAGACATTTGCATGTACATGTAACAGCCCTCCACCTCAGAACCATCACAGATATGATATGATATTTTTAAACTCTCTGAAATTTCAGATTATTCAAGATTAACATATGCACATACATCATCTAGGGCAACCCTAAAACACTGAATTTGGAAACCGAAATCCGGAATCCAGAATCTGGAATCCAGAATCCGGAACCAAAAACCAGAATCTGGAATCCAGATATTATGAATGATGATAGAAATAATTCACTTCAGCAATGTCTAATAAATAAATATGAGCAAAAATCATTTTGTTGTTATTTATTTTCTTGGCTTTACTTCAGCCACAGACTGTAATTGCTAAAAAATGATTGACTAGTTCTGAACAACCCTTAGCTATATATCTGGCCCCGTTGTTCAAAAGCTGCATAAAGCTATCCATTGGGTACATCACTATCCAGTCAGGGTTACTGATTTTTTGGGTGGATAGAGTTACTCATAGCCTGCGAGCAGGCTCTAGTATATGTCTCTATTGTCTGAGCAGGCTAAATAGGTGTCTAGTGTTTTTCTGCATTGGCATGTCACCAAGAGCCTTCATGCGGCTTTGCCACTCACACCCCCAGCCCAAACACGAGAGCCTGCTCATAGACTAAGTTACCCATCTTTTGTTCAAGCTGGCCCTGGTGAGAGCCCGGTTCTTGTCTAGATCAAATTGCTCTGAGAAGACTGGTGAGCAGCACATTAACAACAAGCTATTATAGGCTATTGCAGTGAGTTTCTGGCAGTCTTTTAGCATCTTTGAACAGCATGTGGTCTGATCTGTCAGCAAGTGAGAAGCAGACGGAAGTAAGTGTGCAACATTTCTACAAATTGTTTCAATATGATGGCCGCCAAGAATATGAAATGCTGATTTGTCACAGTATGTGTGAAAATTGTGTTAATCTGGAATTGGTCTCGTATCTGTTGGAAAAATCAAATTTCATATTTAAACCAGACGGGTTAGCCCTTGGACTTCGAAATTGGGGGGCGTGACCGTCAATGTACAGGGGGCTGCTACTGATGGATATCCTGTTCTCTATGACATTTTCTATCTTGTTCAGTATGTACTAGACATAAAGGATAAATTTATACTTCCGGTAAATTGAAGATCACTTATTAAACGAAATGGCAATTACCAGCAAGCTTATTTTAGACACTCTCGAGGTGCTTGGAATAAAATTAAGATGCACTTTACTGAGATTCTCATAATCATAGCCCTCACTAAAAATAACGGTTGCACAATTTCAACAGACGGGGAATTTTTGTTTCAAAAAGGTTAAGTTTGAGGTCCTTTTTACTTGGCAGCTTACTTTTTACAGTCGAAAAGCTAAGCAAAACAATTTTCGCATACTTGAAGAACTTATTTTCTTTGATTTGCGGATTCCGGTTTCCAGTTTCTGGATTCCGGTTTTTGGTTCCAGATTCCGGATTCCGGTTTCTGGGTTTTAGGGTTGCCCCATATTTAACATATTGTTTGCTTCACATTCAGTTTACACATGGCTGTTATCCAGCATAGGCAGACTTATAAGTTTTCCTTCAAAAATATATTGCAACAACTATTGCATCTTTCGTTACCTATTCTTGTGATGAAATGACACAAAATTCAAGAACAAGAAGTCATAAGCATAAAACTAACTTACATGGTAGTGCTTACAGTTCCTCTTACCGTCTGCATATGCTGTCCATAAACTGATGCTGCCTGGACAATGTACTCATTATTTTTCTGATCACACCTTTTAAAATGTCACTGTTATATAATTTGTCCTGAAAAAGCAATACATGAAATGTCATGCCTTTGGCACTCACCAAATGCCTTTACAAGATGTATAATGTACACCATATCAACATTCACAATTCTCTTTACTTTCATTGTAACTCTTTTGTGTCATTTTCCCTCACTTGAAGACAGGACTTCCACATTAGGTTATAATTGCCTCTGGAATCTCTATGAATTCACAGGGAGTGATAACAATTAAATCATGACTAATTTTAGCAAAGGAGGCATTCAAATGTCAGATTTTAATGCTAAGTTTAGACAGTAACTTTACTATGGGGTGCCATTTCCGCCAAAATTATTGTTTTATTATTATTAGGCACAATGTTTTATTATTAGGCACCATTTAATTATTATTAGGCACAATGTTTTATTATTAGGCACCAGTTTATTATTGTTTGGAATTATTTTTTATCATTAGTCACCTTGTTGCATTATTAGGCATTGATTTTCATTATTAGCACTTTTCCCGCCTTTTTTCGTCTCGACCAATGAAAATCTCAGCAGCTCGGCAGCAGCTCCAGTAGTCACGGCACAGTAAATAGGTTGACATGACATGGCGGAGAACAACGTTTTCGTGGTAAAGGATCTGCTTTCAAAAGCCGTTAAGGTAATCGAAGGGCTTGCTAGCCCTGATGAAGGAGAAACCTCAACAGCCCAATTTTATAGACCTTTATAGGTTTGCTGTATGGACAAAATTAAAAGGAAACGTTATAGGAGAATCCTACACTAAAGTAAGCTTAGTTTCATAGTGCTTATATTAGTCCAATATTATTACTCAGTGGTTGTGTTAAACAAGTTCAAGTTCAACATTTTGTTATTGCAGGGTTACATTTAGGTGAATAAAGAATTTCAATTTAAAATTCTTGTTGTTTTATAGCGTCCATATTAAAAACCAGGAGGAGTACCACTACGAACAACACTTGCTCTTTCCTCATTCTGCTGTAAAAGTGATCGTGCGCTACTCAACAAATTAAACAACTCTTCAGGTATTCTTGTCACTGAATCAAGGAGATTCACATGCTTTTGAATTTCTTCAAGCTCCTCAACTAAGTCACTGTCATGAGACACACCAACACAAGCAACAATCTCTTGTAATCGGGAGGTAACTTCATGCCTTAAGTCGGAAATAGTGTTAGTTGCCATCGTTTTATACTTCGAGGATAAATTGCTTCTACATACTCAGCTACATTTTGCTTTTTCTGGGCCTACAAAGTCAAGATGTCTATCCCGTGATCATTCGCAATGTCTGCCATGCTGTTCTCATGTGTAAAACCGCTGACTACTTGGAGATAGTAAGGTACGAAAATAATACGAAAGAGTGCCTAATAATAAAGATGAAATAATAATAGAAAATAATGCCAAACAATAATAAAATAGTGCCTAATAATAAAACATTGTGCCTAATAATAATAAACTGGTGCCTAATAATAAAACATTGTGCCTAATAATAATTAACTGGTGCCTAATAATAAAACATTGTGCCTAATAATAATAAAACAATAATTTTGGCGGAAATGGCACCCCATACTTTACATTACTCTTCATACATATATATAACCTCTCAATTATTGCACCTATAGACAGAAGGTGTGCTGGGGGAAGAAATGTTCTAAACTCTCTGAACTTTTCCCCCTTACCTGTAATAGGATGACTATTATGAACTACGGTTTGTAACCAACACCAACATCAGGTTATGTATACACATGTATATTTGTTGTCGTCTGTAATCATAAAAAAATAAAAATTTAAAATTCCCCATAAAGTTCACACTCAATAACACTGCTACATGTAGCGCTGTTACTGGAAATCAATTTTAGTGAAACTGTTGAAACAGCTCTGCCAAAATTTTTCCTAGCAGTTAAGGCAGGATAACAGAATATACATGTAGCACACAGCAAAGGCTAGAGATACACACATGGTAGTTATCAGTTAGGATTTGGTGGGCTTCTGTGCTGTAGGTATGGTGGAAAATAATAGATTATCAGAAATGAAGGTTCCTGAGACATTTTGACAGCACTGAGAGGAATTAATATATAAATTCACAAAAGAAGGAGAAGTTCTTGCCCTGTCCAGTTCTCTGTAATAAAAATATCATTTACATGAGTCATTTATAATATGTGGTTTGTGTTTAAAGCCGATATAATGCACACTCTGATTCGCCAATTCCAGTGCATTATTTACATTTACATGGTATACCTCGGTAAAACCATAAAACATTGCGTGGGACTAAAATAAAAAATATAAAAAATAAAAAGAAATGCCTAATTCATAACAATTTAAAATACTCAACACTAAAATGAATGTAATTCTTTACTTGAAAATTATTCTCCCGTAATGCCCATGGGCCAATTACAGGCAGGCTAAAAAGTCCTAACACAAAGTAAAAGGAAATTAAGAAAACTATTGCTTTTTTCCGGAAAATTGTAGTGACTCAAGACAATGATGGAACACTCTGAGAGTGTATTCTATCAACCTGATGAGATAAAATTTAAGGAGAATAGAGAATTCACGAAGTTATATCACAAACAAATTGGTACAGGACAGGAGAAAGGAAACTGTACAGCCAGGAAGAAACTGAAACTTTCTTCGACCAGCAAAAAAGTATGCATGCACAAAAAAGAAAACAGTCAGTGACATTCATTTAATAAGTTAGTAAACAAAAAATTAGTGTGAAGAAGAGAGTAAAGAGAGAGAGAGAGTGGAGATAGGAGAGCACTCTCTCCAACTAAATTGTGTATATATGTATGTAAAAGTTCTTCTTATTACTGAGAAATGGTCAGGGCAAGAACTTCTATTACACTGTTCAATTTACCGAGTCAATTAGTACTATCTCACTTTTTTGGAACATTTCCATATTAAGTGTAAATACCGCATTGGGGAATAACCTCTTATTAACAAAATACGGTCCATGTACCCTCAACCAAAAGCAATGGCACAAATAACATGAAATAGCCAATCAAAATCAAAGCAGAGCTTCATTTGCAGACAGGATTGCCATGCATAATCGTCTACTCGACATTTTGGACTATATTAGCATTTCACCAAACCGAACTAATTGGACAGACAACAAAATAAAACAAGGAAATCTACATTATAAACACAAGATGCATATCACTACATCTGAGCTCGAGTATCAACAGCAAATCCCTTTTCAGTGAACGGTGACTGAATAAAAGAGAGGGTAAATAAACTTCGTTTAAGCTTGCGGTGTTAAAGTTGAAAAATTATTCACGCTTAAATTTGAATATTACTGAGAGTCTGTATTTTTGCCGACGGCTTAATTTAGCTATGCAGTCATTTTATTGGCAGTAGCTTTACCAGTCTTCAACCAATTTAACCTCGGAATTCACAAAAGCATTTCGCCAAACCGAATAAATTGAACTAACAAAACGAGGAAATCTCCATACTTTGTAATCACAATATGCAAATATTCACATAGGAACAAAAGTAAATTTAGCAAATCCTGTTCGCTTCGGCTTAAAATGGTTTGTAGACCTTTCTTGGTTCAGTTTTCAACAACAGAAGAACAAATTTTAGCAGTCTACGAAGCGGCAGTGCTAACTAAACCAGAGAAAACTTCAAAACTCGCCCGGCCGTGTTTACAAGTACGATTTTGGTTAAGCTTATTTTTAGATGTGAGGTTATAAGCTTAAATTGACGACGAAAATCGATAGAAAACATAATTTGTTTACAACTTACAGCAACCTCCAAAGCGACCCACGTGTTATTGTTTAGAGACGAGCGAAATTAAAACGATGCAATTTTTAAAATCTCTTACAGCATGGCTTCAAAAAAGGAAGACTTTTAATGGATTCCAATTGAAAATAAGCTTATATCGCCGAGGAAACTTGTTAATTTTCATACCAAACGCAACAACAAAAGTCCCTTACCGCAAGTTGGCAATTCAGTTCGGCCAGTGTAAATCTTCCAGGCAGAAACTTGCAGCAAAAGTTGTGAAGACTAAACTGAAGTTATATTTTCGATAGATCAACGAATCAACCACTTCTTTCCGCTACGTTTAGTGTTTTGCAATTTCTCTAAAACACTCGGGTACGTTTGATTTCTCTAATGTTCATCACCTGATCAAATCAGGTGACTTTTGAATTTTCTTGCACGGCTGCACAGCATCACGTTCGCGCGAATTTTGAACTTGGCCATGGGGAGTTCGGCAGTCTTCTGAATCAATTTGTCGGGTACTTTCGCCTCCTTTCTATAGCCCTCGTTAGCTTTGGTTCACGGCATTGTTCGGTATTATTTCACCTCCTTTCTCTAGCCCTTGACTAGCTATAATTCACGGCATTGTTCAGTACTGTTTCGCCTCCTTCCCCAGCGCTGGCCCGCTCAGTCTTTTTCGCGATATTCTTCGCTACTTCTTTGCCTGTTAATTCTTGCTTTCTGTCTTTTGCTTCAGCGCAACCCTGTCTTAAAAATATTAAATCAACCTCCGCTATCGTTTTTCTTTAAAAATCCCGCCAAGAAAAATGGCATTTACCCGCTACCAACTAAGGGTGCATGTCTCTGTCAACCTATTAGCTGGAGTATGGCCGCCATCTTGCGCGACTCCGTCGTCGTCGTCGTCGTGCGTACGCGCCCACGAGCAATACCGTTAGCCATGATAACCATGAGAAAATCAATTCATGGGTTTCCTTTTCTCCCCTATATGGGTATGGGGCTCCGCCGGAGCTCCGCTAATATATAGATTTAGGCCAGCCTAAAAGCGGAGCTCCTCAGTTATTTTTCGGAATGTTGCTACTAATGAAAATAATCCAACATGTATGAGGTAAATTGCGAATGATTTAATAGTTTCAGCCGGAACTAGTATTACATCAGCAGATCGAGGTGAAAGATGGTGTGATTATGAAATATAGAGCCATGATTTCAAGGAATTCTGGAAAGCCACCAAAAATCTTGATCACATAACACAACTGTCTTCTGTGCTTTTTGGTGGCATTTCTTGTTCTTTCCTACCTTATTGAGAAAGACAAGGCATTGTTATTAATCATTATATTCTTCCTTAGTTAACATGGGGACTCCCACACAAAAGAAGTTTACACATTTTTTTGTTGTGGGGACTGATTGAAATACAGTGGTTACAATATACTCAGTCCCTGAATCTCTACCAAATGTAATCTCACAAAAATACCAAAACAGTATACATATGTGAAAAGTTGGAAAGTTTTGTTTTCTAACTTGTCCCCAGAGATGCATTTAGCCATCTTCACTATTGTATGGAGTCTGCTCCTGCTGGAAGGGTTTGCAATGAGCAAAATCACCCTCGCATAAATGGTAATTACGATATATATATCTTTTTTTTTTTGCTGATCATGAATACTTGCATAGGCTTCTAATAGTAGTTTTATTACTCAATTTCAATGTGATTTGTTCTTTTTCTCGACTGGCATTGTGGACTACAAGAGCTGTTATTGGGTTCCATTAATTAATTTTGCTATGATTAAATTATACCAAGAATTATCAGTAAGCTAAGAGGAAATTATATTATGTACATGTATTTTGTCTGCACTACACAACCAAATGCACTCCAAGGATATCAGGCATAGGTACATTTGTCAGAAGAGCCCAGCATATCCAAGATATGTTTTGATTGACACATCACTTACGATAATTTACAGCAAAATGGATAAAAAATACATCAATATCCTACATGCACCAAAGCCAGACATGGGGTTATAAGGCAATCATTTAAACAACAGATTGAAGTAATTTATAAATTAGAGAACACTATTTCTACAACAGAATGGAACAAATTAACCTTATTGGACATTGCGAATGGCAAGGCTGTCTGTAGAATGTCACAAATTTCTCAACCCTTTCTTTCTACAAAAATGCTAATCCTGCAACTTTGCTTAAGACCCAGTTCTCCATTTGGTGTTGGCAAAATATCAATTTATGCCATGTCCAATGCAGATTATCACAAAATTGATTTAAAAGCTCAATAAATATCATTTTAAAGCCAAAAAGCCAATTATTTAAATAAACCATGAGTAAATTATCTCTAAGAAAAACTGATTAATTTAACAGGCACTTAAAAGTAATTAGTTAATATGTGTTTCTTAATCATGTAATGCAGTGTATCTGTCACAATGTTGCAGCTATGATATTACTACACAAAGGATGGGTTGCAGAACTGAACCTCCAAGTCAGTTTATTCAATGAACTTGGTGCAGAATTTATAATCCCATCAAGTTGTCTGTAAATACAGAGAAACCAAACAAAGCATTACAATCATAAGTAATGAATTACTGAACTCTTTTACATGTATGAGCAGTGTATGTTCCATTAATATTGGGGATCTCTCAGAAGCTGCATCCATGATAAATTAATTTGTTCCCAGATGCATTTGTTTATAGCACTTTTCACAAATTAATATATCTGTCAGAAATATCTCACCAGGCCATGCTTGCTTTGAAAATCTTTGATGTTTTAATACAGGCTGCCCATCTGTAAACTGTTCATATATTGACTGACAGGAACAGGCATGTAATTCCTCTCTTTGATATACAGTGTACTTCATTGTGACTTGTTTACTGAGTGTTAGTAGTGAATCAAATGCTAGGGGTTGGTACTCCAACTTTCACAGTGGCAGGCTCTGCCCTGAGATACAAAGCAAACTTACATAACTGTTATGAACTTCGCAACTTGCTTTCGAGAGCAAATGCAATTTGCTTCAAACAAGAAACTGGAACACTGCAAGTTACAACAATGTGCACAGTCCCAATCACAGGGTCATCCAGGCTGTTTGTTTGTACATGTACATATAACTGTACAACTGTATACGAGTTCAGCTTCCAGAAGAAAATCAGAGTTTGTCAGGATAAATACTGATGTTCTTGCTTACTCAATGAATGAATGTGCAGTTCCAGAAGATATTCACACCCAACACCCATTCATGGCCAGTCTTTAGAAATTCCAAATTAAAGTATCAGGAATCAAGAGCTCTAACAGAGAAAGAACCTCCATGTGGGGTATGAATCTTTTCTTGAGGAAAACAATTACAAAATAATGTTTAAGAAACATCTTACCTTTCAGAGAATTTTGTAATCTACACTGTCTGGCCAGTTCATATATTTGACAAGTTGACACTGGGCATGTTTGTAAATTTGTGCACTTCAACATCACATTACTATGCAGTAGCACTGGCCAACTAAAAACAGCATAATTTGGTTAATTAATATACACTGTACATTATTAGGCTGAAATATTGGTGTAGGTTGTTGCACATCAACAGATACAGAAACTATTTTCACCTGAATCATAACAAGTGAAAAATCGTGCATGAGACATTTACATCTACATGTAACAGCCCTCCACCTCAGAACCATCACAGATATGATATGACATTTTTAAACTCTCTGAAATTTCAGATTATTCAAGATTAACATATGCACATACATCATCTGGGGCAACCCTAAAACACTGAATTTGGAAACCGAAATCCAGAATCCAGAATCTGGAATCCAGAATCTGGAATCCGGAACCGAAAACCAGAATCTGGAATCCAGATATTATGAATGATGATAGAAATAATTTACTTCAGCAATGTCTAATTAATAAATATGAGCAAAAATTATTTTGTTATTTATTTTCTTGGCTTTACTTCAGCCACAGACTGTAATTGCTAAAAAATGATTGACTAGTTCTGAACAACCCTTAGCTATATATCTGGCCCGGTTGTTCAAAAGTTGCATAAAGCTATCCATTGGGTACATCACTATCCAGTCAGGGTTACTGATTTTTTGGGTGGATAGAGTTACTCATAGCCTGCGAGCAGGCTCTAGTATCTGTCTCTAGTGTCTGAGCAGGCTAAATAGGTGTCTAGTGTTTTTCTGCATTGGCACGTCACCAAGAGCCTTCATGCAGCTTTGCCACTCACGCCCCCAGCCCAAACACGAGAGCCTGCTCATAGGCTAAGTTACCCATCTTTTGTTCAAGCTGGCCCTGGTGAGAGCCCGGTTCTTGTCTAGATCAAATTGCTCTGAGAAGACTGGTGAGCAGCACATTAACAACAAGCTATTATAGGCTATTGCAGTGAGTTTCTGGCAGTCTTTTAGCATCTTTTAACAACATGTGGTCTGATCTGTTGGCAAGTGAGAAGCAGATGGAAGTAAGTGCGCAACATTTCTACAAATTGTTTTAACATGATGGCCGCCACGAATATGAAATGCTGATTTGTCACAGTATCAGTGTGAAAATTGTGTTAATCTGGAATTGGTCTCGTATCTGTTGGAAAAATCAAATTTCATATTTAGACCAGACAGGTTAGCCTTTGGACTTCGAAAGTGGGGGGCCTGACCGTCAATGTACAGGGGGCTGCCACTGACGGATATCCTGTTCTCTATGAAATTTTCTATCTTGTTCAGTATCTACTAGACATAAAGGATAAATTTATACTTCTGGTAAATTGAAGATCACTTATCGAACAAAATGGCAATTACCAGCAAGCTTATTTTAGACGCTCTCGAGGTGCTTGGAATAAAATTAAGATGCACTTTACTGAGATTCTCATAATCACAGCCCTCACTAGAAATAACAGTTGCACGATTTCAACAGACGGGGGATTTTTGTTTCAAAAAAGGTTAAGTTTGAGGTCCTTTCTACTTGGCAGCTTATTTTTTACAGTCGAAAAGTTAAGCAAAACAATTTTTGTGTATTTGAAGAACTTATTTCCTTTGATTTGCGGATTCCGGTTTCCGGTTTCTGGATTCTGGTTTTTGGTTCCAGATTCCGGATTCCGGTTTCTGGGTTTTAGGGTTGCCCCATCTTTAACAGAGTGTTTGCTTCACATTCAGTTTACACCTGGCTGTTATCCAGCATAGGCAGACTTATAAGTTTTCCTTCAAAAATATATTGCAACAACTATTGCATCTTTCATTACCTATTCTTGTAATGAAATGACACAAAATCCAAGAACAAGAAGTCATAAGCATAAAACTAACTTACATGGTGCTTACAGTTAATCTCTTACTGTCTACATATGCCGTCCATAAACTGGTGATGCCTGGACAATGTACTCATTATTTTTCTGATCACACCTTTTAAAACATCACTGTTATATAATTTCTCCTGAAAAAGCAATACATGAAATGTTATGCCTTTGGCACTCACCAAATACCTTTACATGATGTATAATGTACACCATATAAACATTCACAATAGATCATTTTCACTGTCACGCAATAAAAAAAATAAATCGAAAACCATCCTTTGGAAAAAGCTATGAAATTATGATGTTATAGAAGGTAACTAAATAAGACACTTCTCCAAGTTTTAGGCCTGTATGTTCCCCCAAACTTCAGATATTCGTTGAAATGTTTCGCAGATATTTACAGAGCCCAGTATGAAAACGCCATGTTGGTGTACCTCTGTGGTACACCAATATGGCAGCCGGAAAATAGAGTAAACATCTGGAACTTTCTTTGGCTACCTAGGCGACTGATTATCAGTACTGATCAAAGAAGCATTTACATAAGCACTTTTCGTAATGCTCAAATTTCTAAAAAAGCTCAAAATCATGAGATAAGTTTATATTTTTTGACAAACTCGATCTTAGCCTTATGTCACGCACCTCCATAACCCTGACATTCAAAATGCTCTGGATTCCAAACGAAGCACGTTATTGAACTGTAAAATTGTGAACAGATATAAATATACCACCTCTTATGCCTAACGAGGATAAAAACTTTGGTGGTTCTTTAGTTTTGGATTTTAGAAAGCGATGATGTCACGTGAAAACAATCTATTCTTTTTACTTTCATTGTAACTCTTTTGTGTCATTTTCCCTCACTTGAAGACAGGACTTCCACATTACGTGATAATTTGCCTCTGGAATCTCTATGAATTCACAGGGAGAGATAACAATTAAATCGTGACTAATTTTAGCAAAGGAGGCATTCAAATGTCAGATTTTCATACTAAGTTTATACAGTAACTTTACAATACTCCTCGTATATATATATAACCTCTCAATTATTGCACCTATAGACAGAAGGTGTACTGGGAGAAGAAATGTTCTAAACTTTCTGAACTTTTCCCCCTTACCTGTAATAGGATGACTATTATGAACTACGGTTTGTAACCAACACTAACATCAGGTTATGTATACACATCTATATTTTGTTGTCGTCTGTAATCATAAAAAAAATAAAAATTTAAAATCCTCCATAAAGTTCATACTCAATAACACTGCTACATGTAGCACTGTTACTGGAAATCAATTTAAGTGAAACTGTTGAAACAGCTCTGTCAAAATTGTTTCTAACAGTTAAGGCAGCATAACAGAATATACATGTAGCAGACAGCAAAGGCTAGAGATACACACATGTTAGTTATCAGTTAGGATTTGGTGAGCTTCTGTGCTGTAGGTATGGTGGAAATTAATAATAGATTATCAGAAATGAAGGTTCCTGAGACATCTTTGACAGCACTGAGAGGAATTAATATATAAATTCACAAAAGAACGAAAAGTTCTTGCCCTGTCCAGTTCTCTGTAATAAAAATATCATTTACATACAAGTAATTTATTATACATGGTTTGTGTTTAAAGCCGATATAATGCACACTCTGATTGGCCAATTCCAGTGCATTATTTACATTTACATGGTATACCTCGGTAAAATCATAAAACATTGCATGTGACTAAAATAAAAAATTTAAAAAATAAAAATAAAAATAAATGCCTAATTCATAACAATTTAAAACACTCAACACTAAAACAAATGTAATTCTTGACTTGAAAATTATTCTCCGGTAATGCCCATGGGCCAATTACAGACATGCTAAAAAGTCCTAACACAAAGTAAAAGGAAATTAAGAAAACTATTGCTTTTTCCTGGAAAATTGTAGCGACTGAAGACAATGATGGAACACTCTGAGAGTGCATTCTATCAAACTGATGAGATAAAATTTAAGGAGAATAGAGAATTCACAAAGTTATATCACAAACGAATTGGTACTGGACAGGACAAAGGACACTGTACAACCAGGAAGAAACTGAAACTTTCTTCGACGAGCAAAAAAGTATGCATGCACAACAAAGAAAACAGTCAATGATATTCATTTAACAAGTTAGTTAATAAAAAATTAGTGTGAAGAAGAGAGCAGAGAGAGAGAGAGAGAGAGAGTGGAGATAGGAGAGCGCTCTCTCCAACTAAATTGTGTATATATATGTATGTAAAAGTTATTCTTATTACTGAGAAATGGTCAGGGCAAGAACTTCTATTACACTGTTCAATTTACCGAGTTAATTAGTACAATCTCACTTTTTAGGAACATTTCCATATTAAGTGTAAATACCGTATTGTGGAATAACCTCTTATTAAGAAAATAGGGTCCATGTACCCCCAACCAAAAGCAATGGCATAAATAAAATGAAATAGCCAATCAAAATCAAAGCAGAGCTTAATTTGCCGACAGGATTGCCATGCATAATCGTCTACTCGACATTTTGGACTATACACTGTATAAGCATTTCACCAAACCGAACTAATTGGACAGACAATAAATAAAACGAGGAAATCTACATTATAAACACAAGATGCATATCACTACATCTGAGCTCGAGTATCAACAGCAATCCCTTCTCAATGAAAGGTGACCGAATAAAAGAGAGGATAAAGAAAATTCGTTTAAGCTTGCAGTGTTAAAGTTTAAAAATTATTCACGTTTAAATTTGATTGAATATTACTGAGAGTCTGTATTTTTGCCGACGGTTTAATTTAGCTTTGCAGTCATTTTATTGGCAGTAGCTTTACCAGTCTTCAACCAAATCAACCTCGGAATTCACAAAAGCATTTCGCCAAACCGAATAAATTGAACTAACAAAACAAGGAAATCTCCATACTTTGTAATCACAATATGCAAATATTCACATAGGAACAAAAGTAAATTTAGCAAATCCTGTTCGCTTCGGCTTAAAATGATTTGTAGACCTTTCTTGGTTTTCAAAACAGAAGAAGAAATTTTAGCAGTCTACGAAGCGGCAGTGCTAACTAACTCAGAGTAAACTTCAAAACTCGCCCGGCCGTGTTTACAAGTACGGTTTTGGTTAAGCTTATTTTTAGACGTGAGGTTATAAGCTTAAGTTGACGACGAAAATCGACAGAAAACTTTATTTGTTTACAACTTACAGCAACCTCCAAAGCGACCCACGTGTTATTGTTTAGAGACGAGCGAAATTAAAACGATGCAATTTTTAAAATCTCTTACAGCATGGCTTCAAATAAGGAAGACTTTCAATGGATCCCAATTGAAAATAAGCTTAGCTAAGCTTATATCGCCGAGGCAACTTAATAATTTTCAGAGCAAGCGCAACAACAAAAGTCACTTACCGCAAGTTGGCAATTCAGTTCGGCCAGTGTAAATCTTCCAGGCAGACACTTGCAGCAAAAGTTGTGAAGACTGAACTGAAGTTATATTTTCGATAGATCAACGAATCAACCATTTCTTTCCGCTACGTTTACTGTTTTGTAATTTCTCTAAAACTCTCGGGTACGTTTGATTTCTCTTGTTCATCACCTGACCAAATCATGTGACTTTTGAATTTTCTTGCACGGCTGCACAGCATCACGTTCGCGCGAATTTTGAACTTGGCCATGAGGAGTTCTGCAGTCTTCTGATTTGTCGGGTACTTTCGCCTCCTTTCTATAGCCCTCGTTAGCTTTGGTTCACGGCATTGTTCGGTATTATTTCACCTCCTTTCTCTAGCCCTTGACTAGCTATAATTCACGGCGTTGTTCAGTACTGTTTCGCCTCCTTCCCCAGCGCTGGCCCGCTCAGTCTTTTTCGCGATCTTCTTCGCTACTTCTTTGCCCGTTAATTCTTGCTTTCTGCTTTTTGCTTCAGTGCAACCCTGTCTTAAAAACATTAGATCAACCTCCGCTATCGTTTCTCTTTCAAAATCCCGCCAAGAAAAATGGCATTCTTCCGCTACAAACCGAGGGTGCATGTCTCTGTCAACCTATTAGCTGGAGCATGGCCGCCATCTTGCGCGACTCCGTCGTCGTCGCCGTCGTGCGTACGCGCCCACGAGCAATACCGCTAGTCATGATAACCACGAGAAAATCAATTCATGGGTTTCCTTTCCTTCCCTATATGGGTATACGGCTCCGCTTGGCGGCCCTTCGGGCCGCCGGAGCTCCGCTACAAAGGTTGAATCATCTTGCTTATTCCACGAGTACAACGTTTCGACAGTTGATCATGAAGTTTCGTCAACTGCTCGCGCTTTGTTATCGGCATTACCTGGTCTCAGACCAGGATTTTAAAGTAAAGTGTGCCTGTTTGCATGAAATGGTTGTGTTCGAATATTTACGCCAAACATGATGGATCCAACTGTAATCGATTGTTTACTCAAACTTCACGTTTCAAAATGTTTTTTGTACTTGAAGTCAAGTTTGGCTGTGGCCATGGGTGTTCCACAAAAATCAAAACTGCCGATACTGAATGAATAATGTGTGCTACAGTTGTAACCTTCAAAAAGAAACATACAGTAGGCGGAAGGAAAATCAGTTTCGGGCGATATGCGCGTGCCGGTGATCGAAATGTACCAAAAGCAGCGTCTATTTTGATTTAACCGCAAATGTTTGCAAAAGTTAATCATGTGGTCAATCTAAAAGGAAAAAAAAAACATTACAAGTATCCTTATTGACGAAAAAGGTTTCCATTAGCTTATTTTTGTTCTTGATGAAGGTAGCTGGCCAAGTTCCATGTTGGTTTCACGAATGACGAATTTACAAAAATGTACCACACGTTTATGTCTCTCGACGGGTTAATTTTTTCGGGCCGCGGAAGAGACTTTCACACAACATAATATAGACTATGGGCTTTCAGAAAATTTTAGTTTCGACTTCAAATTCAATGTACCAGTGGGCTTTTGATGGTATTGAAATTAGTTAAAATTAGCCATTTCGCTTATGAGCTTCGATGAAGGTACTTGTATCGGCCTAAAATATTATTATACTTGGAGCTTTTGCTAATCAAATTAATGCTTTAGAAACAGCAAGACATGCACTATGAGGTACCCAAAGTATATTGATAGATATCATCGCGTTGATCTGTACGAGAGAAAAGAAAATGCACAATTTTCGGCCATTTTCGGTGGCATCAGGCAGCTAAAATGGCGATTTTCAAACTTTCCTCGATTTCGAAAAAACTAAAGCGCTTCAAGACCCTTGAATGGTATTTTCGAACACAACTCACTACACAGGTTATTTGGGCAAAATATGACGAAATCGAAAATTTCGCGACTGTCATCTCATTCTCGGTATTTACAGGAACTGGCTCTTAAGCGCGTTCCAGACGGTGAATTTTTTTGAAAATTGGCACATGGATAGGAGTTTTCTTTTTCTCGCTGTTAAGCAAAAATCATCAAATTTTATACACACATTTATGTAATATGCGTCAAAAACGAAAATTGCGAATTCCTCCGAAAATTATGTACAGATTTTCTTGTAGCTTTGTCAGTTGAAACTCCTTGTGTGTTAACTGTCTTTCCCCCAAAAGAAAGAAAATTCACCGTGTAGAAACCTAGAAACACCGTCTAGAAGTCAGGTAGGTTAAAAAAACAAGCCAAGCATTTCTATCACTAGTTGCCATAGCAACAACATTTAGGTTCTGAAAGTGTCTTCCATACGTAGCCTAAGGCTGTAGGTTTTTTATTATTGACCTTCTACCGAGTGCTTTGTTGTAAACATTTGCCAAGGGAGAAATTACTTATGCATATTTAATATCCAAAGCTTTGTGAAATACTATATAGAGCCACCTTAAGGTGCCTATTTTCGCACGCGCCACATGTCGAGCTATATTAAGTTGAAATAGACACAGAGCTGATAATTTCGAAATGTTCTAACCTTATTTGCTGCAAAAGGCAGGTCCAAACGCCGATTTGACGTGTTTCCGTCACCATTCGTCGCACATAAAGCGGAAGTTTACTTTTGTTTACACAACGTCCGATGTACATCGCAACTGTCAACTTAGGCCCAGTTCAGACGCCGAACTTTTCATGAGCCGAACCTCATACGTTGAATTCAGTACATGAAAAGTTCGGCGTCTGAATCAGTTAAGAACGGCTATTTGAATTTGGAACGGCTCAGCCGTTCTTCCCGCCCAGCTCAGCCGGGAATTTCGGCTTTGGAACGGCTTTGATTCGGACGTCGAACTTTTCATGTGCCGAACCTACTGCATACACCTTGCCTGAAAACCGCTGATGTTTCGATGTGTTTTGGTTCAAACTAAATTAAGTTCGGTCAATTAAGTTCGACGTCTGAATCAACAGGTGTCCTTTTGATAATTTGGGTCGGTCCAAATTCGAATTAAGTTCGGCTCATGAAAAGTTCGGCGTCTGAACTGGGCCTTATTTAATGGTCGAATACCATGAATCTACGACCCTCTTTCGACACACATGATCACCAATGCATCTAGGTAAGAAACGGCTAAGTGATTTGTAGATAGTTGCTTGCTTTGCACTACACCAAAATATTACGTTTGCTCACCGTTTGATCTATTGCTGCTTGAATCCTTACTTGCAGCGGTTCGTTTGTTCGTCACGCAATGCAGTCATCCCGTTTTAGGGGATAGGGGTAGGACAATTTCTATCCTAATACGTAAGGGTCCGTAAGGCTTGGAACCACTGGGAGCTCACAATCTTGTTGAGTAGGAAGAGAGTAAATTAAGCAATGAAAAGAATGAATAGTTAGCCATTGCCCGTGTCGTCATCTTTTACTAGACAACCGCTACCTACACGCCCTGCGTAAATACTGTAACGCTAAACTCGTACCTAGGTCTTTTCGCGCTGTGCAATTATTTTTGGGCTACCCTCTGGGAAATGGGAGGTGGCCGCTTAATAGTGGCTGGCCACTTAATAGAGGTTGGTGCACCTTGAATATTTTTTCACCATCGGGTTATAAATTTCTTAGTGAACATGGAGTCAATTCAAGACAATCATGATAGACGTCATTCTCGGAGACTCTGGGGCAGTTTTTGGGAGCGGGGAAAAGTCTAAACGGGTGAGAAAAAATTTCGGGCGAAGACCCTTTTAGACTTTTTCCCCGCCCCCACTAACTGCCCCAGAGTCTCCGAGAATGACGTCTATCATGATTGTCTTAATTGACACCATGTTTACTAAGAAATTTAGCTAAATTTATAACCCGATAGTTAAAAAGTATTCAAGGTACACAAACCTCTATAAAGATTCGCATTAACTGCGGCGGATGTCAGAAAATCGAATTTCTTCAAATTACCTGAAACTTATTTTATGTTAAAAGGGTCCCAGGCGCTGTAGATTGATGTCATTTATTCTTAGTATTTTTAAAAAAATTGCCTCAGAAAAGGAGTTAAAAGATAGCGAGGTAATACTGGCGAAAATTATGATAAATAAAATTGGGTCTAATTTATGAGCAGATTTGTTGTATCAATGACAGACCAATATTTCTTCCCGATGCAAATAACTTTATTTACTATCAGTAGTATGCTTTAACTTTACAAATATAGCTACAAAACCAATGAACAAGTTGTCAATTTCCATATGCAGTAGTTCAAATAGCTCCTAGTAAGTTTCACTTTACTGAAAATGGAAAAAGTCACTCGACTGTTTAAGTGTTTACGCAGGGTTCAACCCACTTCTAGAGATAAAAATTATACTGCCTTGTCGCTAGTACTTTGCCATTGATGGCCAATGTGTTAAAAGTTTGGGTTTCTGTTTTTCAATGATTGTTAACGTGACTAGAAAATGACACTCACAGACCCCCCGCGAAGACACGAAAAATATACATTTCTTACTTAAATTGTGGTTTCTACTGCTTTTGGTGAACTAAGTGTTTCTATAACAAGCAGCGTAGAAGAACTGAAGCTGAAAACGTGAAATTCTTAAAAAAATCAAAACAACTTGAGATTATCTGACCTACAATTTTCCTTAAGTGCCTTGATTCATTTTATGAAATAGAGACTCCTTGTCTGGCTTTACATACTTTTCAGTTCAACTTTCATATTAGCTATTGACAATGCTGTTAATAGCTGTTATTTTTTAATAACACACAACATAAACACGCGTGACCGATTTTTCTAAACCACGTAAACACAAAAGGCTATTCAACTTTTCGAGGTAATAAATTCGTTATTTATTTTAATTTAAAAATGCCTTTGCTTCTTTTCTCCCAGAAACAATAACTTCTCTGGCTTCATTTAAAGCGAAAAGGTTCCATCACCTCAGATTGTCGCAATTAAGACTTGCGTGTTACGTGGAACATGAAGTCACTGGGCTGATTTTTTTAAGTTATGCAACCACAATCTTTATCCAAATGGTGGTTACATACACCAAACTAAATTTCTGCAGTATCTAAGGCATGTAATGTAATCAGGTACCTTTTTTTTTTCGCTTTTCTCGAAACTTTTCTGAGCTTCAGTTGCATAAACCAGCGTTTCTATGTAATGAACGTCTATCTTAGTAAATCTAACTGAAACAGTTACATATTGCAGCTGCAACTTCCAATGAGCTCTTTGATTTGATTAATAAAACCCTCCTTTCTTGTTTCTGGAAACAGTGGGGATATCTAATTCAAAATGTTCACAAATCCTTACAAGCATGTCTATGTTGAACTTTTTCAACTTGTTTTGCTGACTTAGTTCACACAGGTTAAAGCGTTCATAACATATAGGGTGCTTCTCTGCGACCTTAGCGATGATACCTTCACGCAACTCTTGCAACTCCGTTTCATACTGCTCTGCTTGACTTTCTACATCTCGTACTTCGTTTTCAATTAGATCTGCTGGGCTTTGCACGGTCTTTCTCTGTCCTGCGGCAAGCCTGGAGAAAAATGAATGGATCTGCTGTGTTTGAAGGCATTCGCTTTCGGCAAATAAGCGCCTACCAAGCTCATCTCTTGCACATCTCATGTCGATGGAAACTTGCACAGGATCAGCTTTATGTCCTCTAGCATTAACGACGTCAAATTTCTCTTGGAGGTAATTTCTGACCTTGTCAGGCAAACGTGTTGCCCGCTTAGGTACCTTCAAAGCCTAGCCTTTCTGAAGAACTTGATGTGTGGTCACGCTGAGGTCTTCTGTGAGACGGAGTACAGAGATTTTGTTTTCCAGTTGGGATGAAAGATTCTCTGACGTTACCTGTTGAAACTATTTGGCCCATCTCTTGATTACTTCATCACCAAGAGGTTCAGAAACGTCTTCAAAGGCGTGTTTCTCTGCAGCGATGTGCTTTTCAAGCTTGCCCATTGTAATGTACTGCTTGACGCACCCTGGTTCAGGGCAGCTGAACAGACCGCAATCTCTCTCCTCGTCTCCAGATTCTTCGGGTGACCTTACAGGTTTCACCGGACCAGGCAGTTCTGCCGTATTATCTTTCTTAACAGATTCACTATTCCCCAGTGATCCGCTCTGAATGATTCTAAGTTCAGAAGGTAGTATCTTGCCATCCTTATCAAGATTCTCCCATGCAACCAGTTTCCCGGTGCCAATATTGTATACTTTCCATACCCTTAGGCCGTCGTTACAATACTGGTAGTTATGAAGAAGATTTACGTCTGGAATACGCGGTGTGGGGCACTTACTGGCTGACTCTGGATACTCTACCACATACGGAACAATACTTCGTACGCCGCCATGTGACTCCAAAGCTTTTTTGACTTGCTCTACTGACATAACATCATTTCCTTCATTAAGAAACCGGTTAACATGGGATTTCTGGTGGGCGGAGCTCCTGTCACACGGTCCCTTGCCTGCTTGTGGCTCTGGGAAATCATAGCGTTTGATGTAGATACCAGTCAACCTACGGATATGCCGTATGAGAACAAGTAGTCCACCTGAATGATACGATCCTGCACAGTCGTTTCGATAAAATGCTTCATTAATCTCTGGGTGTCTTGCCCTTTCTTCCTGGAGGGTGTGACACATAACTGCAGCAACAACTTCACTGTTCTGGCTGATCGACTGACGAAATAAGTGCGAGTACACAGAGACTTCACATTGGTTTGAGCTGGTGCGACGTACACAGTGCGAGATGTGCCAACTTATTCCACGTTTACCGAACCATTCCATCTGTGTGTCCTTGAAAAGGCGTGGCAAGAATTTCATTGCAAAATCTTGCGTGATAAAAATCTTGCTTGGATCGACGTCATCCAAGACTTTTTGTCTTGCTCTGTCCTGGTGTACCGCCCTTAGCAGATGACGTTTCCAGGCATAGATTGACTCCAGAGAAACTTGCACATCGTGGAGTTTATCTTCTTTTTCGTCATTGCTGTAAAAAACAACTTCAGGGTCTGAGAAAGCATTCTTCATCAAACTTTCTAGATGGTAAAGACTTTCACAGTCATTGCACACCAAATCATGGGAGTGATCACATTCTTCAGAAAATTCTGGCTCTGATAGATCATTCAAGGCAAACATACTGCAGTAGTCTGGACACCTCGAGGAAGTGAAGACGTGCAGACGATAGCTGTCCTTCAGATAACTGTTGAAAGCCATCAAAAGGTTGATCACTCCAGTTACCTATTCAGAACTCTTGCCCCTTTCTCCAAGCTTCCTGATAACATTTTCAAGCTTCTCAACTCCACGCAGTCCATCAGCGCTAATGTTGTCCAGGCCACGTAGTGCTTTTTTCTGTTGGGCGGGACAATACTTTAAAACCCTGTACAGCTCTCTTTCACTTAAATGGCTGAATGCGATTTCCTTGCAATATGATACGTATTGCTTGATTATCCTCGCTACAACCATATTGCATACAACATTAGGCAAACTGATTGTCTCTCCCGAAGATAACTTCAGCGTGTACGTACCGTCGGGAACATCTTGAACAAAATGAGGACTTGATATGAACCCAATGAAGTGGTCTATTTTGGGCAAAGTTACGCTAACGCGGTATTTAGGAACAGCTGGTAAGGGTTGCCCTCTTCCACACGGAATTAAATATTTTTTTTAGCTTGAAACAGTTGGTATTTTGTTACTTCAGGGAGTAGATCTTGAATTTGCCGTTGCGGGAATATATCGACAATAACTGACAAAATCTGCAACTTAGTGATTCTTGCCTCAGATTGGCGGTAAGCAGCAACTAGCGCATGTATTGAATGGTCCGCTTCTATCTGCATTCTCCCCATCTTTCTAGCATTAAATTGAGCATCCAAGACACCCGACCCTGTCAGTTCTGCCCAGGTTTCATCTTTCTGTCCAGGTACAATTGTTTCTACGACAGCAACAATACCTTGCCTAACTTTTCTTAGATGTTCTCTTTTAGTGCGTTCTGCTGCCTCGGACAACATACCTCTAACACGGTACCGCACTGGACTACAGTCACGATTCACCAAAAAGTCATTCAGCTTCTTAATAGACTCGTCTTCTTCTTTGCACTGAGCCTGATCACGATGAAGTGCAAAGGGTTGAAGCGGGAAAAACGTGGCTTTTCCCTCTCCTGTCCCAGACTCCTCGCCAGCTTGCTTGTTTGACTTTGCTCACAGGCTATCTTTGGTCCAAACGGCGCTTGACATCATTTGTTTGAGTGTTTCCTTTTTACGACAAAATCGGAAAGTATAATTGAAAAACATGCAATTATGACATTTCTACATCAGCAAGAATAAATTAATCTTACCTGAACCCACCGGCACTAAATTTTTCAGCTCATGAAATATGATTTTGGACTGTAGTTTGTTAATACTACGATCTGGCTTGGCTTTGCCAGTGTGGTCTGGAACCATCCTCCACCAAGCTGATATCTGTGCTTTGGGCACACTGTTGTTCTTGATATATACTCTCGTCCAGTCATACTCAACACCTGCCCTTGTCAGTATTAGGTCATATTCTGTGCTGATATCAGTCACACTTGTCGTATGCAAGTGTTTACTCACATCCTTCTCGCAAAGTGAAATAGGAATTGTCTCTTGCGTTATGCTTAATTTCGACGAGTAGTGCCACACTCACTTCCAATCAAGGTACCGATAGAGCAGCTCATCGAATTTCCGTGTGGGTAGCTAGTCGCGACACTCTCTAATTGAATGTAACATAAAGAATAACGTGACTTAACCAGTGAAAAGCTTGCTACTTTGAAAAAGCAAAACCTTTGTACCGCATTTCAGCAACAGGAAAGTTTTGAGCATGCGATTCAATGAAAGCAAATACTATTAAACAATGCTGTTCTTTGATGTTTACTTTTCAGTTGAACACGAAAATAGTTGCGTTTGCATTGGCCCGTCCATTGAGTATTTCATACAAATTCGACCAAGAGCGAATAAAGTTTGAAGTATTCATATTTGTATGTATTATACGCTGGCTATTATCTTTTTCCATCATTTAGTTTGAGCTCAGTAGTGAGTAATAAAACCTGTTTTGTGTGTAGTTTACAGGGACAAATATCGAAGCCAGATATTTCATTTCCCACGAACCGAAAGCGAAACGCACTGACCCATTGTGACTGGAAAAAACACCTGAAAAAAATATATCGAACTCACCTTTTAGCGATGAATAAGAGATCCAAAAGTAGCAACAAAAGCACAAAACAAATTTACCGAAGTTCATCACAAATATGAAATAAACATGTTCGCCTGTAATCAAATCCGGCAGAAATACTCTGAAATTCACTTTAATTCACTTTCATATTCACTAAAAATGATTGGCAGCTTGTACTACATTTTATGGTTGTATTGCAACAAATTAATTTTGAAATGGAAGTATAAATGCAATTTTAAAATGGCAATAACCAGCCATACTTTTGTAGAGCTTGCTTGTCGGAACGCAAACATGCAAAAATTTAAGCTCAAGTCGGCTCGTTGTTTGCATTAAGTTTTGTGATGGAAGACGGATTAAAATCAGAAATCCCAAACAGATTTTTCATTTTATCTTCAGAGGGATATGTTATCTAAAGAATAAATAACAAATCAGCCTGAATAATTGGTTGGACCCACAGAATTTTGCAGTTTTTTTTCTAACGCAATTTTTAAGCGACTGTTTTGGCTGGTTTAGAGTTTACGAGATTTAAACTCCGTTTATTAAACAACTATCATAGGAAAACAACTTTTGACCTGAAATTCACAAAATAATACATATTTGAATGGCACTGGCAAAAAAACAGCGCTGTTCAACCGCCCGAAGTCGCGATTTCCTTTTTCATACTTCACCAGCTGAAGTTGGACATTTTGACCCTGGGATATTAGTCACATCATTTGGCGTGAACTTGCAAGCGTCATTTCTTCCCAAATAAAACCCCTATGACCTCCATATTGCAGGTATTGCTTTTTCTATAGAACCTCGACCTGCAAAATGTTTTTGAAAAAAATTGGAAAAAAAAATTTTTTGGCATCCGCCGCAAAAGCCTTTTTTTCTCGATTTTTACAGTCAAGCTCTCTTAAGCTGCCAACACCTATTAAGCGGCCACCTCCCATTTCCCCGAGGGTAGCCCACTGTATTATATGTAAACCAAAAATAATTGCACAGCGCGAAAAGACCTAGGTACGAGTTTAGCGTTACAGTATTCACGCAGGGCGTGTAGGTAGCGGTTGTCTAGTAAAAGATGACAACACGGGCAATGGCTAACTATTCATTCTTTTCATTGTTTAATTTAATCTCTTCCTACTCAACAAGACTGTGTGCTCCCAGTGGTTCCAAGCCTTTCGGACCCTTACATATTAGGATAGAAATTGTCCTACCCCTACCCCCTAAAACGGGACGACAGCATTGCGTGACGAACAAACAACGAACCGCTGCAAGCAAGGATTACTACGGTGGCCCACTACTGTCACATCAAAAACAAATTGCTCACATCAAAAACAGATTGTTCACATCAAAAACAAATTGCTCACATCAAATTCAAATTGCTCACATCAAAAGCAAATTGCTCACATCAAATTCAAATTGCTCACATCAAATTCCAACCGAACACTAAATTCCACTACAGATAGGTCAGCGGTTGAGCATGCTTGATTGTGTGCAAGTGCAATTCAATATGGCGGGTAACGAAAGTGAGCAAGAACTTCACGCTAGCGGGCTCTTTATACCTGTGGAATTTGTAAAGAAACTGTTACTTGATTACAATTACTGCTCCTTTTGCGGCAAAGGAGGAGCTTGTGCTAAGATATTATTTCAGTCAAGGATACAAATACTATGTTATCATTTTGTTCCTGTCTAAGTTTCATGGTGAGTGATACAAATCACTCGGTGTGCAACGCAGGGGTGCCGATTTTTATGAAACAGAAGTTAGAACGAGAATCCAGCTGGAGCTTGATGGCCCTGGTTGTTTATCTAGTTATATAGGCGTTTGGCCATTTCATTTGTATTAAACTACCTTTATATCAAACAGAATAAACCGCTAGATACCAGATACTGAAAGTGAATAAGGACAAGTATATTCAAACTGAAAGACAATTTAATGATGAGCAACTAAGAGAGTATGAAAAAACCTGGTACATTTGCTTCAGATGAACAGATAAAGAGTCTGTTGACAATTCACAAGGCTAAAAATATATCAGTGACAAAGTATCAAATGGCCTGGTTGTCATACTCTGATGGGAAAAGGGGGATCCTCCTTGATAACATTACAGCAATATTTATATTACAAAAGAAAGAAAACAAAAAACCCTTTCAATTAAATTTTGCCTGGTAAATAGCTGTCAAATAGCTACAAAACTCAAAACAACGGGACTCGAACGAAAAAATAGCGGTCAAGTGAAAAATCGAGTGAAAACTGGGGATAGTCTTTTTAACGTAGCCGCTGACCAGTGAGTAATGATTTTGTTTTTGTTTTTGATTTTGATGTGAGCGATTAGCAATTTGTTTTTGATGTGAGCAATTTGAATTTGATGTGAGCAATTTGCTTTTGATGTGAGCAATTTGCTTTTGATGTGAGCAATTTGAATTTGATGTGAGCAATTTGTTTTTGATGTGAGCAATTTGAATTTGATGTGAGCAATTTGTTTTTGATGTGAGCAATTTGTTTTTGATGTGAGCAACTTGTTTTTGATGTGGGCAATTTGTTTTTGATGTGAGCAATTTGTTTTTGATGTGACAGTTGTGGGCCACCGTAGTATTCAAGCAGCAATAAATCAAACGATGATCGAGGCCCTGTTAGGGGGGGTACCCATGTCCCCTATCTGAAATTCGTCACCAGCCTTGTCGGCATTTCGCAAGATTCCTATGTCGCCTGTCGGAATTTCGTCTCAGAGGAGTTGTGTCGGGAAATTTGACCTTGTTCGATTAAAACGAAGCTACACATATAACACATCGTAATACCTTTGTTTATTAAAAAAAACCGACTCAGTGCTCTCAAGTCTCACGCATTGAGCATGAGGCTTATGCAAACGAATTCAATCTTGCGCTCTCACGCTGAAACTATTATTTCTCATGCATTGAAGGTTCCTCTGCTGTTTTAGTCAAGTACATATATAACTAAGTATCTCTCTGGATATAATTTACTCCTTGTACGTTTTGCACTTGCTTTGAACAGTTTTTAGCAGTAGGAATTCTTATGCAGAGCCAGCATTTCTCGGGTCAATGGGTTTAATAATTACTTTATGGTTACTTTAAAAGCATCACATTTCGACTCAGAATGAAGGAAAAGACTTCTTAGCTACTTCAATTTTTCAAAATTTTGTAGGGGCTGGGGGCGTGCTGTGGGGCATATTGGGGGCATGCTTTCTAAGGGCTTGGGCATACTTTTGAGCGCTGAAGTTGCTAACCTCCTAGGGGATGTGGGGGCATGCTCCCCCCGGGAAATTTTGAAATTAAGACGCTTGGAATTGCTATTTTCAGCCATTTTCCAGTCAGTATTTGGATCTAAAGTACAATCGAACCTATGACTATTTTCACCATGTTTATGTTTAAAAACCCTTCTTTAACTCAAAATCTCAACGGCCTCAATTAGATAATCTCTCCTATCTACAATCTTCCTTTGAATTTGGCGGAACCCTTAACATCTGCTGAAGACTCAGCAATGACGGACTCGATTTATTCGATGTGGACGTTTTAGCATATAAAAGAAAGCCTGGGTTTCACGACCTGTCGACATCGCGCGTGAGAGAGGACAACACATTTAAAACTCTGGAAATGTGTCTTCACTTCGACTCAGACGTTTAAAACAATCACTGCATTCTCAGTTCCGAAATTCGTTGTCGGTCAATCTTGCCATCGTTGTCGCTTTCTCTATTTCGCTGGAGTAGTCTGTCGTTCGTCGCCAATTCATAGCTCTCATGTCGCCGTTTCAAGGCCATGTCGCTTGTCGGAATTTACCCCTAACAGGGCCTCATGATCAAGCGTAATGTTTTGGTGGAGTGCAAAGCAATCAACTATCTACAAATCACTTAGCCGTTTTTGACTTAGATGCAGTAGTGATCATATGTGTCGAAAGAGGGTCGTAGATTCATGGTATTCGACCATTAAATAAGTTGACAGTTGGGGATGTACATCGGACGTTGTGTAAACAAAAGCAAACTTCTGCTTTTATGTGCGACGAATGGTGACGGAAACACCTCAAATCGGTTTTTGGACCTGCCTTTTACCGCAAATAAGGTTAGAACATTTCGAAATTGGAGCAACTTCAGAATACCCGGCCACTTTATTTACCGCAAATAAGGTTAGAACATTTCGAAATTATCAGCTCTGTGTCTATTTCAACTTAATATAGCTCAAGACATGTGGCGCGTGCTAAAATATATGTCTAACCCGTAAATTGAAATTTGACGACGGATGGACAAATATCTGCATTTTAAACGTACTTTGAAAAGCTCTCGCGTCGCTCACAATCATTTGCCCAAAGAAATTTTTACAGGAATCTGTAGACCATCCTTCAGCGATTCAACCACCAGAAGCTTAATCCATTTGAAGGTTTCGCACATGGTGAAAATCGATTATTTTTACGAAGTACTTTTAAGTGAATGAAATACATGTCTTCGAAATTTAATTATTTTACACCCAACAAAAACCGCAACATTCCCTAAAATCAATCCAGTACATAATTAAACATTGCACAAAAATATTTGAGTGTTTTAAAGATGGAAGAATGATGTGGCTTTGCATGCGAGGCTCTCGAACTTGTTTAATAAAATGGTGCGTCAAATGAAGATTTTAACGGAATTTGGTAATTTGCATATTTCTTTGAAATAAAAGGATATTTTGCCAAAAAAACTATCCAGTCATTTTTGTCATGCCCTAGCCTATCTACCATAGGAATATGAGCGAAATCGAATTTTCGACCCTTGCCGAGTTATTTTCCAAATTTATGGACAGGGACTCTCAAGAGCCAATTCCTGTAAATACCGAGAATGAGATGACAGTCGCGAAATTTCGGATTTCTTCCTATTTTGCCCAAATATCCTCTATAGTGAGTTGTTTTCGAAAATACCATTCAAAGGTCCTGAAGCGCTTTAGTTTTCTCGAAATCGAGGAAAGTCCGAAAATCGCCATTTTAGCTGGCCGCCGCCGCCGAAAATGGCCAAAATTGTGCATTTTCTTTTCGCTCGTACAGATCAACCCGATGATATCCATCAATATACTTTGGGTAGCTCATAGTGCATGTCTTGCTGTTTCTAAAGCATTAATTTGATTAGCAAAAGCTCCAGGTGTCATAATATTTTAGGCCAATACAAGTACCTTCATCGAAGCTCGTGAGTGAAAGGGCTAATAGGCCCTTTGCAGCTAAGCCATCACGTGACCTACTTTTCATAAAATTATGGGCTATAACTTAACGAATGCCAGAAATGGAAAAAGCATGTCGAAAATATCAAAATGGCCAAGTTTGAGGCCCCCATCATCAGAGAATGAGATTTTATGATGGTCTGAATTTTTGAAAGAATAAGAAGATTTGTATGGAAAAATGTTGCTGGAGAGTAAGACCTTGCTCTCCAGCAACATTTTCCATACGAATCCTCTAAATTTTCCGAAAATTTAAACTATGGTATAAACTTACTCGTTTTTTCCTGGGGCCTCAAACTTGGCCATTTTGGTATTTTCGATGCGCTCTTTCCATTTCTGGCATTCTTTTAGTTATAGCCTATAATACAAAAATTTCTTAGGAAAAATTTGGTCACGTGACCCCAGCTGCAAAGGGCCTATTGGGTTCGGCGAAGTGGAACGCAAACCTAATTTTGACCTGTGGTTTTTCAGAGTTGGTTTCCTGTGCACGGTTCTAGGCCGAAAAAAACCACATTCCTGTAAGGACACCAAAATGGCCATCCCACTTGATTTTTGCAGGGGTATGTCACGGCCAGTAAACTGGTACCGTTTAATGCCAAGACATGTGATAAGACATGTGGCGAACATTTGAGTATGTGAGCAGGCCATGTGAGCTCGTCGTTCCGATGGATGTTTTTTTGACTTCTTTCTATTCAGTCGCCGTACGCCTCGCTATTATGTGCTCTCAGCGTTAGATTTTGGCGAATTTAAACGCTTCGACGGCAGCATTTATCGCGATCTGAGCGAATTGTCCTTGGCTATTAACACGACTTGGCTTTGGAATGATAACCATGGGAACAGCTACATTTTGATTACATTTGTTGACTAGTTCCAGTCGCGACAGATAGTTGAGTCTTTATCCGGTCGAAATTTTATTGTTTGGAATCGGTGGAAAAGAACTCGGAAGGCAAGATCCATAAGACTACTTTATTCATCAGGGGAAATACTCGAATCAGTCCCGAAACGAGCACGCGACTGCAAATGCTAGCTTAGAATAATGTACGTAATTTAAATATTTTATGAAACTTGAGAGACTACAGAAACTGGCAGCGTCATGCAACGTATCAACAATTCGTGACCTCTTCACTAGCATGGACTTTGACACTATGCATATCTGACTGTAAAACCTCGGTTGCTGCTGAAAAATGTTGATTTTAGCAATAGACAAAGGTTGAAAGTCAGCTAGTGAAGTCATTTACTTACGATATATAATTATATATTAAAGTGAGAGCGCCGAACGCACTCTCATAATCTCTGATTACTGCTAGTTTTAGCTAATTTCAATACCATCAAAAGCCCACTGGTACATTGAATTTGAAGTCGAAACTAAAATTTTCTGAAAGCCCATACTCCATATTATGTTGTGTGGAAGTCTCTTCCGCGGCCCGAAAAAGGTACCCTGTCGAGAGCAATAAACGTGTGGTACATTTTCAGAAATTCGTCATTCGTGAAACCAACATGGAACTTGGAAAGCTACCGTCATCAAGAACAAAAATAAGCGAATGGAAGCCTTTTTCGTCAATAAAGATGCTTGCAATCTGTTTCCTTTTCCTTTTAGATTGACCACATGATTAACTTTGGCAAACATTTGCTTTTAAATGAAAAAAGACGCTGCTTTCGGTACATTAATTGTAATGTTATGCAAATTGTTTCGATCACCGGCAGATGCATATCGCCCGAAACTGGTTTTACCTCCGCCTACTGTATGTTTCTTTTGGAAGGTTACAACTGTAGCACACATTATTCGTTCAATATCGGCAGTTTCATGTGGAAGACCCTCAGCCGAAAAAAAAAAACCATATCATGTTTGGCGTAAATATTCGAGCACGACCATTTCATGTAAACAGGCATAGGTAAAAGTTTAAGTCTGCATACGAGCCAAGTGGCCCATCAGGCCGGAGCTTATCCCGGTTTCTGTAGCATGAAGCGACTAGGACTATTTCTACTCCCCTCTGGATGGGATGCTAGTCCATCGCAGGGTTACCCCCAGCATTAAGTTCGCCGGTACCCATTTATACACCTGGGTGGAGAGAGGCACTGTGAGAATAAAGTGTCTTGCCCAAGAACACAACATAATGTCCCTGGCCAGGGCTCGAACCCGGACCGCTCGAACAGGAGACGAGCGCACTAACCATGAGGCCACCGCGCCTCTTCAACAGGCATACTCTACTTTAAAAATAACCGTCTCATCGCAGTATTTCTTGAAATCCTGGTCTGAGACCAGGTAATGATAAGAAAGCGCGAGCAGTTGGCGAAACCTCATGATCGACTGTCGCAGAGTTGTGGCATAAATATTACGGCAAGATAATTCGACCGTTGTATTTCTTACCCTTGTGCTTGTAATTCCAATGGGTACAATTGCCCCTAGTTTTTTACCTCCAGATTTATAGATGAATCGTCCGTTTCTTATCACTTATTATGGCACATACCTCTGAATAAAACACATACTGTGACATCATTTTGCTTCGAATGTTCCAACAGTCGTCCGCCACTACAGCGAGTCCGTTCCGTCGTTCATTCCTGCATTTGTTCAGGATCAAACTGCACGCGGTATAAGCCTGGGAACAAGATGATCGACGCTAACTCGACTATCAGTGTTTGACCGAAATTTGCATCACAAGGACGACGTTTGTTATGTTCTTAGAAAATTATCAGCTAGGGGTTAATTAGTTCAACGACTATCTCTTTCAAATAAGACACTTGTAGTGATATCTCTGCACGAACTGAATGGATTCTGAACAATTTAGCGCAACCAGTACAGATCATGAAGACAGACCTTCGAATTTAAACTTACACGACGAACCTTTGCCTCAAGTTCGATTCAGCAACGACGAAAACAATAAGCCTGTTCAACTGATCAGCATAAAACCACTTGTACAGGATGATGTCGGTGAACGAAGAGCAGAAAGCACTGACAATGAACAAGAAATGTCAAGGCCAGTTGGTCTATCCAAATACAACTGGAAGAATTTCTTACCATTTGCACGGAGGTACGTAAGTTACGTGAGCCTAACTAAGAACTTCTAAGCTGATTTAAGTCGAAGCTTCGTTTTCTCTTTAAGTGATGACTCACTACTCCTCATCTTATTTGTAGCTGATATGACATCACTGCTTTGAAACGACAAGTTGAATTATTTAATTTGCAAACAGAGGTAAACAACTTGGAGATAGCTAGCTCATTGAAATATAAGCTTAGAAACCAACTGCAATGTCAACAGTGGCAATAACTTTATCTAACGAGTTCGAAAAGCTTAACCGATAACCTCTGCTATAAACACCTAGCTAAAACTGAGTTACTATTAAATAATAGCTAAAAATTAATAATCATAAGTGGACTCAAATCAAGCTTACCATTTTTCTTGAAATAGTTCATCGTTACGTAATTAATTATATGAGAAAACGAACCTCTTAACCTAAGTTTAGATATATATATTTGTACAGTGCAGATGACATTTTACTCTGCTGTTTTTATGATTGAATAGAAAAAAAATGAGTGTTTGAGGAGGGGGGGTGGGGGTGGGGAATTGGCCAAACTTATACCAGAGAATTTATATTAGGAGATGATTTATTCATCTGAGATGTGCTGACTAACAGCCGAGGGTAACAAAATTGTGAAGATCATATTGTGGAGCACATCTTATAGAATCATACTACGAAGAATGGCGGTTTTTATACTAAAGACGCATTATCCGTCTGGACAAACTTGGGCAAACATTTGTAGTTTGTCTGGTTATGCATCTCTAGTATGAAGACGGCCACAAGACATCCTATGCGTCTAGACGAACTATCTCTCCTAGTTCGTTGTTCAAGACGAATTTTGAAGTATAGACAAACTACAAATGTTTGCTCAAGTTCGTCCAGATGGATAATGCATCTTTAGTATAAAAGTGGCGAGGACGCATTATCCTTCTGGACGGATAATGCGTCCTCTAGTAAAAAAACAGCCAATCAAATGTTTATGATACAAATTGGTTGAGATATCTTTTTCATCATATTTTATCGAAATCTGTTTGAGTTTATGTTGTCATCACTGGGCTTATTTGCATATTTTAAAAACTTGAATATCTCTGGAATGGAAAGAGATTTTTGAAAATAGTAAACAGTATTTGACTTACTTAACAGCTACTTGGAACAGAATGCTAATTTCATGGATCACATGTACTAAAGCCATCTGCGGTCAAGTGTTGATTGACATCTTGATTGATACTTTATTAACATCTAGAGCGATACTCGGCTGACACTCAATCAATGTCTCGATCAACATTCAGTCAATAGTTAGCATTTGGTCAATAGTCGAGTGTTGACTGACTCGTATGTATTCATCGACACTCGATGGCATGTCTGCAAGAATTAGTCAACTCTCAACCAACTGTTGACCAAGATGCCGATCAAGTGTCAATCAAGTGTTGTCAAGAGCATTGATCAACACTTGACCACAGAGGTGTTTAGTATACATGATCCAATTTTGTCATAGTATTCACTTTTAAGTACTAAAGATGTTCTTAAGTACAGAGAGAAGAAAGGGAATGTGTTTTTCTCAAGAATTTATACTATGCGTAATGAGGGGGTAATGTATTGCCTTTGTCATAAGAGTAACGTGAAACAAATATAAGAATTTTGGTTCAGTTTTTTTGTGTTTCTACCATTGTTTCTCATGAGAAGTCAAGTTATATTTGAGGCCACTACATTCACATGGGTGTTACTTTCTGAGAGTTTCTACGTCTGGGATTTGCTTACAACCATGAAAATTAATCACTACTTTTGGATGGTCACTGGTTTTGGAGAGTTGTCACTATGATCTATGGTTTCATTTGATTTGAAACGTAATATATAATAATAGTAATGATAATAAAAATATTAGTAATAATAATAATAATAATAATAGTAATAATAATTACTTTTAAGAATTATTTCTTAATTGATAGCGAAGCCACAAAATTGGAACACAGAAATAAACTGTTCCAATTCCATGATTATTATCAATACTACTATACAGTGGAACCCCGCTTTACGTCCACTCCTCTTATATGGCCACCTCATTATTACGGCCATTTTATTCTGGCCTGAACAAAAGCTCAGTCAGCCATTTTCTTGTTTAAAGAATCCCTTTAATACAGCCACCCCATTTATATGGCCAGATTTTTGTGTCCCGTTGGTGACCAGATTAACAGGGTTCCACTGTACTATTATGTACTCTACTATTCCGAAGGTATTTAGTGGCTGGTCTGGTAACTCCTTCGTTGTTGTTACAGTACTTCAAATGATATCTGATGTAAAATCTAAAGGTACATAATTATTTAAATCAAATGTCTTATCAGCTTACATTATTATGTTTGTCATTTGTAGAGATCCTTCTAAACCAGCTATTGATGAAGCGGGTTTCCTGTCCTTGATGTTTCTCACCTGGGCATCTCCAGTCATCAGCAAGGGTTTCAAGAAGACTTTACAGCTGGATGATTTTGATAAAATTTCTCCTTATGAGTCAGCTGAAGTCAACTTTAAACGCATCACTAGACTATGGAATGATGAAGTCAAACAAAAGGGACTTGAAAATGCCAGCATGCACCGAGTACTTTGGAGAGCAGTGCGAACCAGGATATCATTTGGGATTATCTTTTTACTTGTATCTCAACTAGTTAGCTTTCTTGTGCCAGTGAGTAAAATCATTATCTTGATTGACATGTTTATTTTACTGGAAGAAACCTAGCACCATTGTGTGGTTCCAGAAAAGATCCATACCCACTCCAAAGAAGGTTATTGGATATTCTAAGGGGGAGGGGGATGTCAAAAGCCAAAATGTTTAAAGGAAACTAAAACTGTAATTTCCAGAGGGATGGAGGGAGGTGTTCCAAACCAAAAACCCTCCATGGGAGGGGTATGGATGTTTTCTGGAACAGCACATTTTTAGCACAAGGTTAGTTTTCTGGAATTTTGTTCTTAGATCCAAAAGATGAAAGAGGGAAAAGCGATACAATGAAATTTAGATAATGAAACCTGTGATTATTATTGGTTAAAAGGCCTTTCTTTGGTTAGATGGGAGGGGAGTGGAGAGGAGAGGCAAACATTGTTGGTGTCAATGCACTCAGTGTATATTAGGGTAACAAGTGGTAAAATCTGTAACTTGGTGAGATGTTGAGATCCTCGTAATTTTAAAAATCTGACTGATAAACCAGTATTTTAGAACCTGAGATGGAAAGAAACACAGAAAAAGAAACTTTGTGACTCATTACAAAGCCTTCTAAGATTTCAGATCAGATCAAAAGTTTGAGAAACCTAAGAATTGTTCTTGGTACCATTAGCAATCTTTTATATGGAAGGGACTTTGCATTTGAACTTGGACCACATTAGTTTATGCAGCATGTCAAATTCAGGGTCATCATAACAAGCCCACTACAAGCAAAAATCACCATTTACTTTACAGTCTCTGTTGGTCTCTCTGAGGTAATCATTTGTGGTGTTTTAGGAACAGATGGGAATTTAAATCAGCTACCTACTCTAACAATAAAGCCGTGAATTTAAGGTTTTTGACAACCCTGTAATTAATAGTTATAACTAAGAAGTTCTGCAGTTGTTAAATACATTAAAAGTCTTTGTTAGTATCTCTTGAACCAAATTATGTAAAGTTATGCAAAGCTTTTGTATTAAATTATGTCACTGTTTTACTAGTTAATTTGGACATGTTATTAACAGGCACTCTTTGTTCGTCAAATTCTGGAATATGTAGAAGAGAAAGACTCAGTATCAAAAGTGGAAGGAATTGGTTGGGTAAGTTTGCTGTGTTCTACTTATACAGTTAAAAACAGAGTTACCAAAAGACCCATGAAGAAATAATTTTATTAAGAAAACATTTCATGGTAAGGGAGAAGTTTAGGCCTTTGCATGTTCAACCTTCACACTATCATTAAATTAAATGAGCTTTTTCAGTGACGAATTGAGGACCTGAATTTTCTGATGGATTGTGATAGAAATATCTCTCTTACCAGTTAACCTCTTCAGTCATTCGGGTTCGGGCTAGAATGAAGTGACCTTGATAATGAGGTGACTGTATTAATGTGGTGGCTATAAGGTGGGGTTCCACTGTATTCCAAATATTTAGTGATCAATATTTGACCAATTTGGCAGGTTATTGGGCTTCTACTGGCAGAACTAACAAGAAGTGTCTTGTTGTCAATGGCTTTCTTCACAAATGCTCGCACTGGAGCTAGAGCAAGGGCTATGGTTCTTACACTGGTTTACAACAAGGTGTCAAAACTGAGGAATGTGGGAGATAAGTCTATTGGAGAGGTGAAGAATTCTGCTGTGCCTGATTTTGCTATACAATGGAATAAAAGCTTTGTGTACACAGGCATCTCTCTTACATGAAGAAGCCATAAATCCATGAGATCACTACGTAGCATCTGTACTGCTGGTATAGTCAGAAAATTATGCTGTGCAGTTATTTATTCTGAACCCCCTTTGCACTTTCTATATAACAAGCAAAGTTCATGCTTGTTCTCGCAAGATAACAAATGAGCCATGTACAAAATATGCCAAGACGAACACCTCAGATTTTGAAAAGATCAAGAGTCGTCGTTGAAGATGAGGCAAACAACACTTGGATACAGAGGATACAGATGTACTCAACAAAACTACTTGATAGTAAATATCTAAGTGTGACTCTTGTGTTAAAATATCCTGATTCTTTTATTTGTTTTTATTGTGTTCAATAAGTTTACTTGTAAAGTACGATTTGATTTTGTGATATTAAGCCTGAGTTAAAACGCTCTTGGAGTGTCTATAGGAACTTTGTATGTGAAATGCTACACACTTCTTTGCCCGGGCAAATTGCTTTCTCTCAGCAATTTATTTCTCAGCTATGAGTGATCAATGTGACAGTGGACATTAGGTACTTTCAAATTCCTTTAATAAGACAGAAATGATCGTGCCTGAGTCATGTAATGCAAATGTTATGGTTGTCTTGATTAAGCAGTTTATGCAAAACTCTGTATAATATACATTCTATTTCAGTTTGTCAACTTGTGTGCCTCTGATGCTGACAGAGTCTACCAAGGAGTAGCACTAAGTAGTTTTGTTCTAGGTATGTATGCTTGTAAATATATTGCTGTTTGTAACAATAAGTAAATAGGTTATTTGCAGTCCTCTCAGCCCTCCTGTGGGACTTAGTGGCCTAATGATTGGTGCATGCGTGTGACAGGCCTGGTTTGTGTCTTGGCAAGCATTGTTCTTGGGCAAGACATTTCATTCTCTCCATTTCCCTCTTCCTATTTTTTTAGGTTTTCCTGTCATAATTGTTTGCACCATCATCTACACCATCATCTATATTGGACCATCAGCTCTGATTGGATGCGGCATATTTCTTTGCTTTTTCCCAATCCAGGTAATGGTGAACTAAATATTAAGCAGTTAAACAGAACAACCCTGCCTTAAATTCTCCTTGTTAATATGACCTCCTCATTACTATATTCACTTACTTAGATTTAGTGTAAAGTAAAACTTAGTCAGTCGATTCCTTGCACCCCTTTATACAACCTCTTTTAAGGTTCACCACTGACTGCAGTGTATATTGAATCTAATAACAAGGCTTCATTACTTTTGGCTACTAAGGAATTGCTGGAGATTGAAGAATCACCACTCATACCTTAAGTCATTCCATTTTGCAGTTTGTTTTGCTTTACCATTCTACATGAGGAATGCAAAGAACTTGGGCTTGTTTGTCATCCAATCAAAACCAAAACCAACTGTCACTCACTCGCACACATTTTCATGGGCCTTGTGTCAGCTTCATGTAGTAGCTTGGAGTTTTGATTGGTTCACTGGATTGTCTGTGTCTTTTTTGATTGACCAGAGTAATTACCTTGGTTCTGGTTCCATGATACTCAATTAAAAACTGCCCCATAGCTGTGGTCACTTAAATACTCCTCTATCACTAATGTGAAGTAGAGTGGAATGTATTACACATCAACAGAAGTAATGATTGAAGTTTGAAGTTTCTTAATTTGCTAAAACAATTATAATTGCATCAAAGAATTAATTAGGTGTTCTAATTTGTAGGCTTTATTATTAATTATTAGATGTTATTAGTTTAATAATTATTTTTAGACTTGAGATAAATAAAGTTTATAAGCATCATGTCAATTACATTTTGGTCTTGAAGCAAATCCTAACAGAAGGAAATGGTCAAGCAACACAATGTTCAGATAGTGGTGTTAACTTGAAAACTACAGGAATAGTGGGTAAGATGTTAATATTGAGTGATTTGTATCGATGTTTTCAGGCTGTTGTTGGAAGACTTCAAGGCAGATTTCGTTTCAGAGCAGTTGGAATCTCTGATCGGAGGGTAAGAACAAGTAGATACTGACTGGTACAGAATAAACATTAAAGCAATCTTTACACACTTGGTTGAAGATAGGAAAGCCCAGCCTGGTGAAAATAATTCAAGAATTAATGAGGAGTTTATCCATTATCCTAATCAAGATCCTCAAAGATCTTCAGGGGTTTCATTAGAAGCTGGCAACTGGCGAAAATCCCCGCCTACTTTGTCAGACTTTGCCTCTTGCCGCTGCCTACTTTGTCTGTATTTTCACTCAAATTATTAAAAAAATTCATCAGTTTGCTGCCTACTTTAGCTAGGTCATATGGCTATTTCAAAACCTATATAAAACCCTGGATCTTGGTCAAAAATCTTAAGGATATTTAAAAGGATCTTTAAGATTCTTGCCAAGATCTTCATAACTCTTGCCCACTGAAGATCCTACCTCAAAGATCTTGCTAAGGTCTTAACAACATTTTTCAGGTAGGGATCTTTGCAAACATCTTTTATTTATCGATCTTTACAAGATCATTCAAAGATCTTTTACAAAGGATCCTTAGTAGTTGTAAAAAACTTTTGTAAGATCCTCAAAGATCCTGTTAAAAGGCCATCATCAAACAAAACGTTTATGAGCAGAAAAATGGCATGTGCGTTTTGAATATTGCAACATTCCTTACCCATCATCTGCAAAACAGCAGAGTGAAATGACCTAGTTTTGCTTATTTTGGTGAGCATGAAGTGTAATGACTGATTTTCTGGACCTCTCTTTGGAATTGAACATGCACTGTCATAACATATTTAGCATGAGCTAGCTTTTAGACCAGTAGGCATCCTAAACAGATCTACACAATTGTGACATTCAAATGTAAAATATAAATCCATTTTTTACAAGGTGATCAGTCATCCTCAGCATCTCTGTGGTCATTGCTAAAGCTCCCTAAAGGTTTCCCCAGGGAGAAGGAGGCAGTGGGAATCTCACAGATCACCTGTGTGTTTAATTTTTTCAGTTTCTGTTGGCTTACCTTGCAGGTGTGCATGATGAATGAAATTTTGAATTGTATCAAGCTGATTAAGATGTATGCATGGGAGAAATCATTTGCTAAAGCCATAAGTGGTATGTGTACATATACTTTGTCCAAATTATTTATATGCCTTGGAGAGTAACTATAATTCTTGACATGCAGTATGCCAGACCTGCTAAGTCTCGCAGTAATGGGCCGCAATACTCACTGATAATTTGTGTGATTTTATCTCACAATTTTGTTTGACTTCCAAGACTTACAGTGAAGACTGAATAGCTCAGTAAGGTAGCAGTGGGAACATGTTCTCACCACACTTGGATTTAAGTTTTCCATGCTAAGTATAATAATAATAATAATAATAATAATAATAATAATAATAATATATATTTTTTAATAATAATAATAATAATAATAATAGTAATTTATTGTGACAAAAACTAATAATAATAATAATAATAATAATAATAATAATAATAATTTTAATAAAATTTAGTTTGCTAGTGACCCTGGAAAGGGAACAGCATAATTATTCCATATGGAGCACAAAACGGCAGATTTTGCAAGTGCTAAAAACAATGTCCATCTCCTGGTTTGAGGAACCCATTTCTTGGAGTTTCCTGTTCATTTTGAAATTGCTAGATTTTCCTTCTTACTGTACTATAAAACTTGGAAATAAGATAAAGAATTTTGGTGAGAAAAAAAGTATTTTCAGCAACATATTTTGTATGTAGCTGCTATTAGAGGGGGGCATTGGGATTTTCGGTTTTGCGGTTTTGGCTATTTTTTAGATCGCTTTTTCAGTTTTTCTGCCAAAAGACTTCAGTTTTTCGGTTTTGGTGTTCATTGCGTTTTCCGGATTTTTTGCTTTTTAGAGGAGGGGAAAGGCAGTGAGAATTTTTGAAAGCAAAACACCTTTAGATGTAAAGTGAAAAGGGAAGAGAGAATCCTGCAAAAGCTAAAAGATACTAAAAGATATGAAGACTTCAGACAAGTCCATGACATTCACAAATACTTTGATAAAATTATTTTTAGTGTAGTTATCTCTGTATGACCCTCTTGTCACCTTTGTATCGGTTTTTGACGGTTTTGAATGCAGTTTTTGGTTTTGGATGATTTTTTTCTTCAGTTTTGCAGTTTCTAATATACCCCAATGCCCCCCTCCTATTATGTAGATGTACGTGGAACTTAAGAATGTGTGAAAGAAGGCAAACACTAGTTTGTTTGTTACACATTCAGTAGCAGTTGGTGTGTATTGGCCACAAATATAGTGCAGTGTTATAAGAAAGTCGTTTGATTCTTCAGACTAAAATTAGTTTTGTTTGGAATTAAATTTAATTATTGATTAGTCTCATATTATTAACTACTTGATTGCCATTTGATGATGATGTCCATTTTGTTGTTTATTTTGTAGCTATTCGACAACTTGAACGAAAGGCTCTTGTCAAGGGTGCTTTCCTGCAGGGTTTAAACATTTCACTAGCATTGATTTGTCCTACACTTGCCACTGTGGGAACATTTTGTGTACATGTAGCTGCAGGAAAAGACCTCACTACTTCACAAGTATGTCACAAATTTAGTTTTATACCTTGTTTAGCTCTAGTTGTGCTTTTCCATTTTCCCACTGCTGGAGTTTCTCTCCTGTGCTCTCCACAGCTTGCCTTGACGTGCTTTGCCTTACATGTTCGCTATCATTTGTCCTCTTCTTTGCTCTGCTCTCTTGCCCTTCCTTTCTCCTCCACTTTTATTCCAGTTAACAGAAATTCTGTGGCCACTTCATGCAATGGGCAGAAAGTGGACCTGGCATTGATATGTGGGACAGCTAGAAAAACAGTTATATATAGTTGAAAACTCTAAACTTATGAGTTGACCTCTTGGTCAAATATCTCATAATTACAGCTCAACATATATTTGAGTTATGCATCATCATTCTTTTCAGGCATTTACAGTGACAACAATATTCAATGTTCTGTTGTTTTCTTTGGCTATTCTTCCATTTGGCATTAGAAGCATCTCAGAGGGCAGGATTGCACTGAGGAGGCTTAGGGTAAATCTTAGGTATCTTAAAGGAGCTACATCATGGTTTGCGCATCTTGAAAAGTTTAGCCTAAATTTATACATTTGTAATCTTTTCCATCCTTAACCATCCTTGTTTTTATCGTTTAATACTATGACTGGTGCTTTTCTATAGCTGGTTTTCACATGATGTCAGTAAAATTCAAACTACAAAACTATTGATCTTCCTGAGATTTTACTTAAATGATGTATAAGAGCAGCTGAAAACTAATATTCATACAAATTTTCACTCCAAATGGGTTCTTGGTTTTGTGATATGCTGTGCTTGAATTTCCAAGCTTTTGCGTGACACAGCATTTACATGACAGCCTAGAGAGCTGTCATGAGGGTTAAAAAAGTGACTTATTCTGGGGAACTTGGCTATCTCAACAGTTCATGTCTTAGAAAAAGTATTATTTTAATGTTTTAGAGTTCCTTGAGGGATAAATTCACGCTTTTGTAGCAAAACTCAGTGACAGATGTTTCTGTTTGTTTCTGGCCGCCATGTTGGTGCCCGTACGGATGGGCACCAGCATGGTGTCTCCATACAAATCTCTATATATTTGGGTAAAAAATTTCTCCGCATATCTCGCATAAGAAAAATTGCTGTGACCAGAATTTTGGTGAGAGTCTTTGCATATTTACCTTCTCTCATTTCCCAGATTCTGGACTTTATCTATTGACTGGTTTTGACTTTTATTTTGATATATTTTGAATTGCATGACACTGAAAACCAGCAATTAGTAAACTACTATTTTAGGTTTCCTTTAATTTAAAGGTAATTTTGTACATTGCCAAAGCAACTCAAAGTGCCGTCAGTGTGATTGAGCTCCTTTAAGTCAGTATAATGAAAATCATATCATGAGAATGCAAGTATTGAGGGTTTCTATGCTTAATGCTTGATTTTAGAAATTACCTCAGGTAAAATGATTGTGTTCACTTGCATATCTCCTGGCTATAGAAATCCACCATTTGTTGAAATGGCATATATGTGTACCGGTATCTGTTCCATTTTATTCACAGTTATGCTTGGTTCATGGTCAGAAAAAAAAAATGATCTAGCATTCTTAAATTCTGTACTCTTGTTGTGAAAATATTTCCTCCAGCCATGACTGCATGTTATGAAAAGCTCAGCATGAACAAGAAAATTCAATAGATAGAATCACGTGGATAACACGTATGTATAAGTTACTTGTTGAAGAACCATGATCATGTTTTAGTGGTGGCGAATGGTTCATCAAGAACCATTTTTAGCCACTATGTGCATCTCTTAGTCTCAATTTTCTCACAAAGCTGTCTTGCAGTCTCAATTTTTTGCAAGGCTAAGAGAGTCTCAATTAAGTACAAATTTTTGTAATATGTATAAATGATGTCAGAATGTCCTAGAACCTGAACCTCTTGAGTTCAGATTAATTTTGAAATGCTTTGAAGTCTCAGTCTCGCAATTGAAGAAGACAAAATGTCTTGGGCTTGCACCAATCTTGCCTTCTGGCACTAGCTGGTGATGAAGATTATTATGGGATTTGATGTTACACTAGTGATGCTAGAGATGTGATTTAAAACCTTCCCTCACTGTTTCTTTTTCTAATTTGCAATTTGGTTCAATGTTTTCTTTGAGAGCTCTGGGTATATATGGAGGCTAAATTTGAAAGCATCAAAGTTCAGAAAAGTCAACATCAGATTCTTGGCATTAAAACGACAACATTTCTGTAGCATCAAAATAATATTCCTCAGTAGAATGGTTATAAAATTTTAAACATGATACAAGCAAACACCAAATGGTCAAGAAATCATTGTTTAAACAAAGTTTAAAGTAGGTATAGGTGAACTTCAGTTTTAAGGACCTTGTGGTTTTTGTTTTGTAGAGTTTAATGACCATGGAAGAACTTCAGCCTTTTGTTGAAAGGCCAACAGACCCTCAAGTATCTCTGTCAATATCAGAAGCTAGCTTTGCGTGGGACAAGGTACACAAATGAGATCGAAATACAGAAAAGTATAGTATAGAGATACCTGCAACTGCTCAGTGAGGTCATCAGTGGACAACTTCTTAGTTAATTCTGCAATCCGAGTTTTAACTGAGCAGGGTTCTCTTGATCATCCAAACCTCTGCAGATTGCTAAAGAGCTTATATTTTTGCCTGGTAGGTGCAATCTAAACAGGAAGGTATGTCACCAAAGGAAAATGGAGTTGCCGTCAAGGAGGAACAAGATGGTTAGTGTAGAGTCTCTGTATCTTAGTAGAGTTTCCAGCCATGTTTCTCTTCAGAAGAGGAGATTTTGAAATGGGTGAACCTATTTTCTAATTCTCATTTACTCAGTGTCGTATGATAAAAAATTAGAACTAGTTTTGAGAGTAAGATGGGTAACAAAACAACTGTGTAGTCTACAGAATAGCACATTCAGAAATCATGAAAGTTTTATTGAAATAAAGAAAACAAAAGTTTCTCTTACAAATGAAATGCCACAGGAATATCACATGGTTCTGGACTTAGTAACATTCTCTCTCAATAGGTATAAATCAATCGATTGACCTTCACATGCCTTGTAAGTAATATGAAATTATTTTACAAAGTCTAACCTGCAGTAACATTGTTTGCAGATATGAAGCTTATTAACGGAGGGCATGGCACCAAGGAGACTAAAGTAGCTGCACAGGGTGGCCCCCTCAGGCGTGGTCCAGCTCCTGTTGAGGTCCAAACCACAATGGAACCAACACTGTTTGATATTGATCTGACAGTCAACAAGGTAAATTTCTGTACCCAGACAGGGCTACTTACTCTTTTTTATGTTCCTAATTCTTTTGGTGTGTTTTTGGCAGAAAACACTAGTTGGAATTTGTGGCAGTGTTGGAAGTGGTAAAAGCTCTCTATTGCAAGCTCTCTTGGGACAGGTTAGTTTTGAGTGCTTGTGTTATGATTAAATTTACATGTAAAAGAGACAAAAAAAGTTATGGAAACCAGGAGTGAAAGAATTACACAGAGGGAGATCACAATCTCTGACAAAGAAATCCAGAACAATCAGGCGGCCAGTAATCAAAGTCCCGATGAGGGCTTTTCTACTGTTTTTACCTCTATTAGATGGCCAACCCTTCTTAAGCAGCCACTATTCATTTCCCAGAGGGTGGCTGTTTAAAACGGGTTGAACTCTTCATAACATTTGACGTTGTACCTACCAACTTAATTAGCCCGTGCATTTTTCCAATATTGCATTGACGCTGCAATTATTATCTTCTTGATAAACAACGGCTTTTTAAGACATTAAAGTTAATAGCCGACGTTTCAGTGATATCACGACACTATTCTCATTCTCTTAAGTCATAATGTAAAAAATTCAGTTCTCCTGGATGTAGCAGTGTGTAGTGCATTTTTTGGTTAGATGCGGATTCAAAAAGGCAATGTGACGGTTGGTGGATCAACAGCATACGTCGCACAACAGGTGAGCTTTTGACATATTTATTTCTTGATAAATCCACAAGAAACTCCATACAATATTTTTAGCCATGACTTCGACAAATTTCCTTGTCTCTGTACCTTTTGCCCTATTGAACTTAATTTATTTCTTGACATGAAACTCTTGGTGTTTTTTCGAAATCCACTTGGTCCTGCTATGTGATTACAATATTATTACAGTTGAACCCCGCTATGTCGAACTCTTAAGGGAAACCAAAAATCGATCATTATGTTGGGAGGTCTGAAATAGCTGACAGTAAGGGTTACCGATCGTTTAGCCCCAAGTCGATTCACCCCCCCCCCCCCTGGGATTAACCCCTAGCCAGTTAGCCCCCAACTAGAAGTTGATTAGCTGATTTGTAGCAATACCCTTGACTTGTACATTGTTATGCTGTAGGCTTGGATCATGAATGCCACAGTCAGGGATAACATTCTACTGGGAAAACCTTACAATGAGGCACGGTGAGTCAAATGATCCGCAATCACTAGTGGGCGTGGCAGATGAAGAAATCAGAAAGAAATGCGAGAGAAAATTACTCACCTGCTATGTGAACGACTAACAGATGAGAAGTTTTCTGTTATGTCTGACTTACGTGTACCACTGACTGAATGATTTTGGTCTTAACTTCTCAAACTCAGTAATTCATCAAGTTTAAACATAGGAAATCATGACCATGACGGTGTTTGGATATCTGATCTTAATTAACATAGATTTTTGCGATTTTAATTCTCCGTTTTCCCCTTAGTTCTAGTTTCGATTGAGAAGATATATCAAACACTCAAGACAGTGTTTGACCACATTTCCAAACACCTTGAAGTTCGTCAAAAATACTCCGCTACGCGTCTTCTTTTCAACTCTCTTCTCGGTGTTTGAAAATGTGGTCAAACACTGTCTTTGGTGTTTGATATATTACATAAAGAGAATGTGAGCCTTGTGGGAATGTGGTCTGGACTTTGGTATCCGACTGACAGGTGAAGTGATTAGGAAAACATTGGTCCTTGTTTCTTGCCTTCTCAGCGTGAATATTGCACCAGGGGTTCAGTTTGACTACAGACAAGTAACTCGTTTTTCATTCTTTGTAATGTTCATTTTCAGATATAAAGCTGCGTGCTTTGCTTGTAGCTTGGAGCAAGACTTGAGTATATTACCTAATGGCGATCAAACAGAGGTAAAAACAATTACATCAGTCGTTTTGTTTGTCAGCATTGCTTGCATTCTGGCTTTTTTACAGGCTATGTTTTTTATGGTTGATGTCTTTCCTCAGATCGGTGAACGAGGCATAAACCTGAGTGGAGGACAGAAGCAGAGAATTAGTTTAGCAAGAGCACTCTATTACGACATGGTGGGGAAGTCATGTTCAGAACATTTTCAGTTCAATTTAATTTGGTGTTCACCGTACTGTACTATTTGTCCCATGCTGTTTCAGTCTTCAATGTTTTGTTTGTCTTGTATCTAGGACATCTATTTGTTGGATGACCCATTAAGTGCAGTTGACGCTCATGTTGGGCAACACATTTTTAAACACTGCATTAAAGGAGGACTCTGGAACAAGACTATTCTTTTCGCTACACATCAGCTGCAGGTAACAGGAAAGCCATTTTTTTTGTAGGTTTTACCCTAGGATACCAGCAGCTCCACTTTTTCCTTATCCAGTCGAGCGTGAAGTGAAAAAAAAAAACCACTAGATCGTTTTTCCCACCCGCTGTTGTTGTTGTTTTTGTTTTATGCTCCACGCGTAAAGAAACAAGGATAGAGTGCTTGTAGTACCAGACTTTATTTTGCCAAAGCAATGTCTGTGATATCCGTGGAAATATTGACGAATTCATCACTGATATTCCAGCACTTTGTTGATGAACGCAAGAAATGAATATACCTTTTAAGTTTACATTTTATTGCCGGTTATTCTTTACCTTATCAAAATGGCGTAGAAGAGAGTTTTTAATTATTTACCATACCTCTTTTGACTGGAAGTGATCAGATAGTTCTAATGCTATGTTGTGTTTTTTCTTTACAGTACTTGAGTCAATGTGACATTGTGTTGTACATGAAAAATGGCAAGATCGCTGAGAGAGGGACATACGATGAACTCATTTCCAACAATGGGGTAAACAATTTGTCACTAAACTTTTCAGGCCACAAAACCGGCGAGTAGTTTCTAGAACTAAAAAGAACGCTTCATATTGTTTATAATTCGCATTTTTTTCTGTTGCCAAGTTTCTTTCAATAGCTTTAACTCCTGCGGTCCCCTTTAACTATAGGCCGTTCACAATCCCGCTTTTTAAGAGTACTGCAGGATAAAGGACCTTTTTATCAAACAGTTTAATTGTGAAGTAGTTTTGATACAGCTTTTCAATTATGCAAATCTATTTTAACCTGGAAAAGAAAATTAAGAAATAAACCCTTAAGCGAATTTTTATATTCTTTACTTACCTTTTCTAATTTTATTTTTTGTCGAATTTTATTTCAATTTTCATCATAACCCTGGTGCAATTTTAGTATTTCATTGTAATCAGCTCTACATGTCTTTATTTCTTTGTAGGAATTCGCCACTTTGATTCGCCTGTTCATTAGAGACGTGGAAGAGGAGCTAATGGAGGAAGAGACTGATGCCTTTATTCCTGTATCTGAAGCTCAGCGGCGGCCGGACAGTCCGACCACGCCGCTAACACCCTTATCAACAGATGGTATCAGCAAACTGTTTGAACGGCAGCTGTCAGCGAGTCACAGGAAGGCTTCAATTCGTGACAGTTTGAGTGAAGGCCACTTTGAGCCGTTCAAACTAAACGACCGGGTCAGCAGACGCTCTCATGGGAGTGCCCGGCGGCGGAGTCTGAGGAAGTCTGGGTTGGAGGTTGAGGCGGAAGCTAGGAAAGAGGAAGAAGAGAAAAAGAGAAGAGAGGAAAGTGGGTACTAATATCACATGGCACTGTTTTGTTGTAAATTCGCGGATTTCATTGGTTCTCTCATCATCATGTACTGTATTCGCTAGTGAGACGATGATCGCAGAAGGGTCTCCTTGAAAGGGGAAATAGTTCTTGATTTTTTTATTTAAAACTATCTCAATTTGTACTATCCTCTTTATCCTCCATGGTTTAGACGGCTCGCCCCAGTTTTCTCTGAGCGATAGCAAACCAGGTTCCAGTTTGTTGTCTGCTTCACTATCGACTTGTATGTAGGAAAGCACGCACTTACCAAATGTTTTTGTTTTTCGTCAGTGATTGGTAGAGGTAATCGTATGAACGCGAGTGCAGTGAAGGATTTACACAACGAGTAAATCCATAGTTACTCGAGCTTTCATACGATTACTCAGTTATTATGTTACTGAGAAAATTACGAACACGCCTGCATTTATTTGCACTGCAGTGCAAATTAAAAGTTAACGATAAATTGGCCTGCTCTCAGGCAATCACAATGAAGCTCGTGTTCTACCTGCCATCATATGTTTTGGTTGAACGAAAGGGAAATGTATAAAGGATATATTTTTTTCACAGCTGGCAAACTTGTACAACAAGAAGATCGAGCTGAAGGAGCTGTGACATTGGAGACGTACAAAACCTACATGAAGTCAGCCGGAGGTGAATGAACATTCCTGATGTGAACTAAAGTACAGCATAGAAATCATATTTAGAAGGCCGCTTAGGAAAACGTCTGCTAAATTCAATTATACTCCCATTATCTACCTGCCTTCATTTATTAGGATCTAAACTATCTTTTACTGGGAGTAAATATGTGACGATCGAGTTCAGTTTCAAACAGAAACCGAGATATGCCAGAAGTCGGTTAACGCTCCCGGAAACGCTTAATCGTGATTTTCCTGATAATACACATTGTCTTGTGTATTCCGTAGGTTACAGTGTGTTTTTATTCCTGATGTTATTCGTGACAGTCTGTCTGTGTGGACAGTTGTTCGTGGACATTTGGCTCAGCGTCTGGTTAAATGCAGCTGCTGAACAGGTCAGACACTAGCAAATATCTGATGATTTAACTAACGGTTTTCAGTTTTCCTTAAGAGGACAAAATTGTAGGTTTTCTCCGCCAAAATTTTGTGCTGATAACATTGCTCTGGAGACATGCATGTAGCGTGAATAGTTGCTTGTTACGGGATCATCGATTTAGAATTTCCTTTCCCGTGCGGCACTAGGCCTTATTCGTATTCTCGGTATTGGACTGGAACTAGCATGCAACTGAGGCTAATACGGGGAGTCTTTCCAAATGCAAGCGGCATTAATCTCTTTTTGATGTTATTCCCTCGTAGGAGCCTCAATTGCATGCTAGTTCCAGTCCAATACCGAGAATACGAAACTGGTCTATTAAGGTCACTCCTCACATTTGCATTGCGCATCCTTACTGCGCATAATTTATGGCGTCATTAGCGCGCGCTCGTGCACGCGCATATTGAAAACATGACGGATTTGCCTTGATATTGAGCTCTATCAGTTGAAAAATGGCTCTAGCTCACAAACGAGCACGGGCACCCCAATTTTTTTTTCCTGTCATTGTAATCAACTAATCATAAGCTTTGCGTGAGAAAAGACTGATCTAATTTCTATTGCTGAAAATTGAATAAATGAGAAAAATAGCAGACACACTGTGGTCTTTTCTATTTTGCAGTCGGTAACCACGTCAAGAAATTTGGTTCAAATTTTTAATCAAGGATTTAGCTTTCTGCCTGAATCAAACTTAAAATGTTTATTTGTGTTCGACACAATGCATTGAGTGTAGTTTAATGCGTATTCTTTTGAGTCTGGTTTCACAAAGATTTTACAATTACTGGGAATACGTTCTTATAATAAGTATCAAATAATGCTAAAATGGGGCATTTTCAATGCCTCACTACTCCTTAATGAGCATGGGCAGCCCCTTTTTTATTTCAAAATTGAAGTTATAATATGACAAATATTCAGTGGACAAAGTTTGAACAAAACTCTATGGTCACTTTTATTTCAGAGGAATTACCTTAAGTTGAGTTGCATAAAGAAAGATGGAGGCATAGGCTAGTGTTGTTGTGGTTATTCTGAGTATTTAGAGTTCCTCGTGTCTTCAAATGTTGTTTTTAATTTACATTGGAAACCCGTTAGATCTCTTCATATATTTTTTATAAACTTTCAATTAACTTTTACACCTGCTCAGCTCAACATTGAGACCTAATTATATCTGATCGAAAATGAAATTCCAAAATATTATTTTATTATTGTATTTATCTTATTGGCGTCATTGAGTTTGAATTATTTTGTTTGCTTGAATTCATTTTCAGAACAAAACAACTCCTGAGAGATCTGGCATCATCGCAGGCAATCCGTCAAATAATTTCTACATCCTCGTGTACGTTCTGTCATCACTGGCCTTCTTCATAGGCATCTTGGTGAAAACGTACTTGGTTGTGCATTTTACTCTGAAAGCGTCTTCGCAACTTCACGACAAAGTGTTTCACAAAGTTTCACGGGCAACTATGGCGTTTTTCGATACCACGCCCACTGGGAGAATCTTGAACAGATTCTCGAAAGATCTTGACGAAATAGATGTTCATCTGCCATTTAATATTGACTCAGCTTCTCTGAATATTGTGCGTATTTTGATTTCAATTGGCATGGTCGCCGCGGTGTTTCCATGGTTTTTAATCGGTCTGGCCCCACTGATTGTTATATTTGCGCTAATTAATCGCGTTTTTAATCGCTCATCTCGCCAGCTCAAGCGTATGGACGGGGTCACACGCTCGCCCATTTACTCGCATTTGACAGCCACGGTTCAAGGTCTCTCTACACTACACGCCTACAACAAGATGGCTGAGTTCAACGCAGTTTTGAAGGAACTCCTAGATAAGAACACGCGGCCGTTTTTCATGTTCTTCTCTGCTCAGCGGTGGCTGGCAGTTCGTCTGGACTTGTTAACAATTTGTATAGTCACCATTGCAGGTCTGATGGTAGTGCTTATCAAGGGTACCCTCCCGCCGGCTTTCCTTGGTCTTGTGTTGACTTACTCCATAAGGGTAAGAAAACTCAAAGTCACGCAAGACAGTTAAAGGAGCTCAGTCGTGGTATTTTGAGTTATTTTGGCCGCGTGCAGAATGACCTTTAAATTGAAGGGAACCTGAAAATAGAAGTTTACTTAGATAGAAATGCACCAAAGAGATAATAATAAACCATAAAGAAACAAGGATGGTTAAGGATGGAGAAGATTAACATGGATACAGATTACAACTGACGAACTTGAAAAATTGAGGCTTAACTTTTCAAGATACGCAAACCGTGACTTAGCTCCTTTAAATAAATAATATAATTTCGATATATTAAAATTCTAACGTGGCGCCGAGGCTTGGAAGAATAAAAGAACAACAAAAAATGCTTGTTCATGCCTTAACCTCAATGTGAGTTTCCTTGTTGTAGTTCTGTAAGCCTCAGCCTCTAACCGTGAACTATTAGATTCTTTAGTAGCCTGCAAGTGAAGAGCCTGCTCACAGGCTAGCGTGGAAGTTAAATTCTAAGCCTGCATGCAGACGTTCAACCCTTTCCTTTGTTAACTATTTTCCCCCTGTCTATCACACGCAGATGACAACCTTGCTCCAGTTCACCGTTCGGCAGGTGGCGGAAACGGAGGCGCGGTTCACAAGCGTTGAGCGAATCAGCTATTACATCCGGTCCGTGCCAAGTGAGGCCGAGCCAGAAATCCCGGATAAGAAACCTGCACCCAATTGGCCAGACGGTGGAGCGATAAGGTTGTCAGGTATTAAGGTAAATACGGCTAGAATTATTAAACCAGAGGTCTTTGAAAGTAGAAATATCTATGTACCTTGAAGAAAAATTCTCTTTTTTATGCTACCGTTAATGAATAACTACACAACTGACTGCTACTGTTATTTTAAACAGATGCGCTATCGCGATGGTCTGCCTCTGGTGCTGAACGATATCAATTGTGAAATCCGAAGCTGCGAGAAGATCGGTATTGTTGGAAGAACAGGCTCTGGCAAGTCATCTCTTGGTGTGTTGGTATGGCGACTAGTTGAACCCACAGAGGGAACCATACATATTGATGATGTTGACATAACTCAGATAGGTTTGTACACTGAACTAACAGTCTTAAACATGTCTGTTAAGAAATGATGTTTTACAGCGAAATGAACGGCACTGCGGCTTTTATAGCAGTTTGGTACATTAAGCATTCGACGAAACGTCTTTTAAGGTGCTCTTGGCCATTGAAGGCGGGGGTTAACACGAAGGCCGTATTTTGGCTGGGTATTATGGTTTTAACGCAAATATCTCGTTCACGTTTCGAGCAGTCAAAAATCTCTCTGCTCATCTCACATATCTACGTTTTGAGCTGTTTTGTAAATATTTTGGTGATTCTGGGGTATATTTGGGGATAAATATTTTTTCTCACAGGATTAGTAGAAACTGAATATATGGAAATAGGAAATTTTGAAGATTTGATGTTGTTTTAAAATTAGAATTTGAAGTTAAAATTTGGTACATGTACACCAAACAGTAGTCCACCAGCCCGGGTGCCCTTTCGGGGGGGGGGGGGGGGGAGGGGGGGGTTCAACTGTCTGGTGGTGTTCTAAAACTTTTTTTCCTTTTAATCCCTCTTTAGAATTCATAAAACTTCACTTAAATTCAGGTAGACCCCGCCTTAAGGTGATATGTGCATTTTTCTTTGATCTTTATTACAAGGCACTTTATTCCACTTCCTATTTTCTCTTGCTCCCGTGGAGTAAAAAGCAGCGGAAATTCAAGCTCGTACGCTGTTTGGCAGGTTTACTGCTATAGAATCAGTGAATGTGTTTCGCGAACGTCATCAAATCAGTATTTTTTAGTAGAATATCCAATTTCCTCTCTGAGACGTGCCTGGAAAGAATCACGGTAGTTGCATTCTAGAAAACAATTCCATGACTAGCAACATTTAGAAAATAGCCCAAAGAAAACACGCGCGCTGATTGGTTTAAAATCGTTTTCTGTTTAACAAATTGACGTCAGTTTTTCATGCGTCTGTCCTGTTATTGATCATGAATTTCGTCATAACATTGTCAAAGTAGCTCTGGATCCACTAGGTGATAGCCGAGTGGACCCGCAGACTACTTTGACAATGTTATGACGAAATTCATGGTCAATAACAGGACAGACGCATCAAAACTGACGTCAATTTGTTTTTTTTCGATAACAAATTGTTAAATTGTCCGCTCTCGCTCGTTGACGCATCGCATAAATTATAAATTCATGTGTCTGTCCGCGTATTGACAATGAAAATTAGCCAATGAGCGCGCGAGAAGTTCTGCAGTTATCAGAAAAAACTCGTTTGAAACGCAGAGCTGTTGGTATAATGATGGCGCGAGCAAAGAGAATTTACATTTTGATGATCAACGTAAACAAGTTGTTTTCTTTTTTTCGTTTAAATACTCGCCTGTCGACTCGATAGAAGCACGGAACATGTTTCCTATTTCGTAATGAACAGGACTACCATGATTCCTGGGCAGATAGTCTAACTTAACTTAAACATGTTCTATTGCAGGCCTGGAAGATCTTCGATCCAGAATAGCCGTTATTCCTCAAGACCCAGTGCTGTTTGTTGGAACTGTCAGGTATAACAACCTTCTTAGTCCAAATCATTGACTGCTACAGCTCTGATGTTACTTTTGTTTCTTGTCAGGTATAACTTGGATCCATTTAAAGAACATAGTGACAGTGAACTTTGGACAGCTCTGGAGAGGGCACATTTAAGAGAAATGGTAAGTCTTCTAGCTTTGAGTGTCGAGGGGAACAAACCACACAGTGAGTTTTTTATACCTTCCAACTAAAAAAAAGAAAGAAAAGAAAAAACTGCGAAAAACTTGTTTGCTTGACGCCGGCAGGGACGCATATTTTCCGCAGTTTCAAGGAGTACGACCTGATCACGTGTGAGTCGAAAGTTGTATTTTCATAATACAATATTGTCACATAATTCTACCTTATTTCATGTCATTTTTATAATTCCTTTGTACGTTGATTCATTTCATTTTAATTTTAATGTAACTTATTTAGTAGTATTAGCACTGAAAAGCCCCCATGGAGAGTGCTAATAAAATTTTTATATTTTAATTTTTTTTAAAGTTCAAGTTCTTGTTTCCCTAGGGAGTTAGAGAGTTTTGACCCATGACACGTGCACGTTCTCCTCCAATCGGAAAACGTATTTGAGTTGGAGGTATAACAATGCGAGATGTCTTTCGCATATTGGACGATAACGAAAAACGAAGAACGTGTACACTCCATTGACATCACAAAAGTGTCATACTTAAACTCAATTTAGAGAAGCCGTTATGATGGTGTTATTGGATTGATTTTCAGGTGGACAGCTTGCCAGCTCAACTCATGGCGCCTGTCGCTGAAAATGGCGAGAACTTTTCAGTTGGTGAGAGACAGTTGCTATGTATGGCGAGAGCGCTTCTTAGAAACAACAAGGTGAGTTTATTCAACACTGAAACAAGCAGTGGCAGCAAAGAAATTTAGACTGCTTTCTAGTTTGTTGTATTAGTAGAGTGTACGGTTGTCATGGAATGCATAGTGTGTGCTCATACGCTATTCTGCCTAAGTAACGTTGTTCTCATGTGAAGTGTCTTCGTTTTTTTTCTCAGATTTTATTACTCGATGAAGCTACTGCCTCCATTGACCCTGAAACAGGTGAAGCCGATTGAATTTCATCCTCTATTTTGTTTTTCCGTAGTTTGTTTTGCCTAACTTATCATTTAAACCTCTATGTTGTTGGTAGATCATAGGCACGCAATGCGTGTTCGGGTTGTTGATGGTAGACTCTAACAAGGTCGTACGGTACGTGGATGGATGAAGCAACTGACCTGTTGAAAGTTCATACTTGCTTAGTTGCGCTCCTTCAACCACATTAAATTATTTTTGCCATGTCGGTGAGGTTTTTCGACAAATGCAGGCTAAAAAAGCAAGTGTTTTTTAATAATCCAACAGACGCGAAAATCCAAGACACAATCCGGGAGTCATTTAAGAACTGCACTCTGTTAACAATTGCACATCGCCTGCACACAGTAATGGACTCTGATCGTATTCTTGTCATGGATCAAGGAAAGGTCAGTAAAACCACGTAACACTAAAAAAAATTTATTTGTTTTAACTTGATGAAACTAATTCGCTTCTTCAGTTATATGTTAGGCCCATAGTAGGTAACTTTGTTATTCTTTGATCATGAGTAATTACGAAAAATGAGATTATTGATTACTTATTTTCGGAAAGAAAACATCCCCAGATCACAGCATATAGACAATGTCTGTGTCTTTCACCCTTCCTATGAAATTTTACTAAAATCAGTGTTTTAGCAAATCCTTCCCTCATTCATTAACTTGTGGAACAATTGTCTGCTAAAATTATACCTTGACTTTGAACTGTACTCGAGGTAAAAGACTATTTCAGGTATGTTCTTTTGAAAAACATAAGACCTTATGCAAAATAACTATGATACCCTCGAGAAATAGCTACTAGTGATCTTCAAATGGCAATATTTTAAAACTAAATCTACCCCTATCTCCGTTCAGTGTTGGTGCCATAACCGACGTATCGCCATGAAAGTAACATTAAAGGAGAAAAGAGGTATAACTACAGATTCTGAGATAAATTCAGATTCAAGTCTTGCCAAGTAGCTGATTACAAGTAACCTGCCAAAGCAGTAAACTTGCATCTCTGCCAGTTTGTTTAGTAAGAGCAGATTGTTTTACAACTTTAATTTGCTGTGTTTCAGATTGCAGAGTTTGACAGTCCCGGTGTATTAATGGCAAATCCACATTCAGTTTTCAGTAAACTCGTACAAGCCACTGAACTAGAGGCCGAGGATCATTACCTCATAGAGTAGATATTATGCACGCATTGGACGACTCACTGAGTAGAATCAACAGCTCATAGAGCGGTTTTCAATTGAGCGTCGTAAAACCAAAACCAAACCAACTACTAATCAATTAGACTACTCAGCCAATCTAAAATCGTAGCAAGACCAAAACCACAACCAAAGTAATTGCCTGCTTACTTTCCACACTCAATTGAAAACCGCCCTAGCGACTCTAAAATATCCATAAATTAATGCCCGATTACAATTTCGGGGAAATTTTTAGGCCCGAATTCGGTATCCGAGAATGGATAGAACCACTGTATGCTGAGAACAGCCAAAAATGTCATGGACAGAACCAATTTCAAATTGGTTGTTGTAGACCAGGGCCCTGTTGTTTTGAGAGTATCTAACGCTATCCACGGAATAAATTGCCATCCCGTGAATAACGTAGTTGTTTTTGGTAACGCTTGCCCTCGGGATAGTGATTTAAGCGGAGGATAACGTTATCAACTCCTTGGACGACCAGAGCCAGTATTGAAAGTTATACACGTAATATCGCGGCTCGCGTTCCCACAGCATTTCTCGTTCTACTAAACTTCGTGTTTCTATAACTCGACAGAAACACGCGAAATGTTTTCTATTTCTTAATTAAAATATCTGCATGGTTATTACGCACAGTCGTGGGGCTGGGAGGCTGTTTTATATGATATTTTATACGAATATTTAAAAACAAAGCGTCTTACGTGCAAACGACTGAAAATATTTAAACCGATTCAAGTCATTTCGACTCTAAATTACATGATTGGTCGGTTTTTATTTCATCTCGTAGTTACATTGCTTCGCAGCTTTATTACGTGCATGTATAGAATTATGTTACAGACATGAACAATAAATGCATACGCAAAATACTGCATTTTTAAATGCAATAGTTTGCAATATTTTGTTTAAAAACCCCTAGCCATCGGGCTGTTAACTGAGGGAAAACAATATTTCTGTGTGCAGGCGGGGCAGTTAAACGAAGTTACATACCTCCATCGCGATTTATAAAAGCTATTTTAAGTTATATACAAGCATAATATATCATTTCATACAAAAATAATCGATCGAAATTTAGCTCAACATAAGATAAACTAATATAGAGTATACGTATTTGTAATAATTATGAAATGCTTCAATATTTATCGCTTGCTTTCTATAAGAGAAAAAAAAACGAATTATCCTGGTTCCACTGGTGCGCATTCAGTAGAAGGTGATAACTCCACATTGCAATGAGGAGACACTTACGCAATAGCACTGGAACTAATAAACAAGAGTTCATATAGCGTGTTGTTCGTTGTTTACCTGACTGGTTATCAAAGATGGCGCTAGTACGCCTGCAGACTAGGTCTGAGGACGGTGTTGCCCTTTGCCTTTTAAAACTGTGGTACAGGGAAATCATTGTTTTCAATATTTGCCTCATTAAGGTATACAGTTTCTAATAAAGCAGCAAAAAACATCAGAATTCTGAATATTGAAAGGGCACAGCAAGATTAACTGTCCCAAGGAATTTAAGCTCGATATAATGAATACCATTTGAACGACGCGGGATTGAAAACTTAAAATTTTACAAAGAATATCTGAGTTGATAATTTAGCGCTTTTGCCACTCAGAAATTTTGCAATTCTTGAAAACCAATCACACCAGAATAGCCAAACATTTCACCAATTACCCCACAAGCACTTAAAATGTTTGTAGTCTATAAGGAGTATACTATCTAAACGTAACAATGAAACCGTCAACATTTCTCAACGGTATAGAAAGTAAAATGAAGCCTTCTCAGTGCGATAGCTTGAGGCGAATAGGAACATTGTCACTCCCATTGGATGGGATGCAAGTTCATCGCAGGGTTCACCCCCCCCCCCCCCCCCCCCCACCTCGCATTCTGTCAAGCTCACCCTTCCCCATCGCTGGTACTTGGGAAGAGAGATGAGTTATTTTCGTCCACATCAGAAGAAATTTTGGGTTTTCAAAATGTTTGGACCAAGTGCAGAGTCAAGTTTTGAGAACTTTGGTCATAGACTCATAGTCACTGAATTTGTCCTTATTACTAGTTTGCGGTCCATAAATAAGATACCTAATAATAGTAATGTAACCCCCCTATTATTGTGAAAGTACTGTGGAACGTGAGGGGTGTAGATAGCCTGTATAACAGGCATAAAATGGGCGAAACACGAAGGGAAAGCGGCCAGTGGGGGTGGAAGTAGGGGCCTCCCTGTTCACGCCTACAACACAGCTGGCTTGTACCGCGCGACATGGCCGCCATCTTGGATCTGATTGGTGCGCCCCGCATCTTTCGGTCAGCGAGCTCACCTTGACACATGCTCATTGCAAAACCCATTCGTCATCGTTGAGTTGGCTGCCATATTGTTTGGGGTTTGGGGAGTATTTTGTTGGAAAATCGCCGTGGATTTTTACGACTTTCCTCACTCCTGCGGTCCATGATTAGAAATGGCGAAGGCAGAACAAGTGCTGAAGCTTGAACCAGCCACAGAATTACGCTTTCGAGGTCATTCTTGTTTCTATTGTTTCTTATTGTGGCGTAAAGCCGTTTCTGACTTGAATCAAATTCTGCCTCGCTTATCACATATTTAACTATGCAATCACCTGGTTTATTTTAGGATCTTTCACAACAGTCGTCACAGCAAACCTTAAACTCACGAACCCCACAGAAAGGAAAGTATGTTTCAAAGTAAAAACAACCGCTCCAAAGCGATACTGTGTTCGTCCAAACAGCGGATTTGTTGAACCTCACGGGGTTGTTGAAGTTGCGGGTAAGTTAAACAATTTCTTGAAGTCGGCATACATATTTTATCAGTTGAATCTGGTGTATGCTTGGACCTAGGCGAATATGTTTATACCTAGCTCTTACAATGTACTGAAAACAGACAGTATTTGGATACCTTTAATTTTGTCACACGAGATCTGTCGTAACGCATAAATGTCTATTCCAGGAGATTCAAATGTTTTAACAAGGTACAAATTACTACATGTTGTTTGCAACGCAGAAACTTGGTTGTATATTTACCTTTTTCTCCAATATGTGTCAAGAAAAAACAGTACTTGAAGTTTTTTCCTTGTGTGGACAACCGTTGCATGTGAATTATAAAACCAATGAGAATACCTAATTAGCACATCATTGTAATTTCTAGTGATTTATTATTTTAAATTTGTAGCACATCACAATTTCAACCAAAATTCCTATTTTCAGAATTTTTTGTGTGTGTTTGTACTTATACTATCATATGTGCAAAACAATGGCCTGATTGTTTTTTTTTTTGGCAGCAATTATTGTTTGTGTTGGCAATCACATGATTTTAGTGTGCAATTTTGAATAATTAGGCAAAAGCAAATGTTTTGTTTAGGTGTGAAATTAAATTTGCATAGGGTATCACATTATTTTGAGGGTAATTTGAATGAATAAGCATGTGTAAATTTTCCAAGAGACGAAGAAAATTGCCAAGCCCATAGGGTGAGTGCAACTTAAAGTTTTGGATTAAATTACAATTGCTTGTTTATTTGAAATTACATGAGTATAATCATGTAACTGCTCGTTAATAATACACTTAAAAGAAGACTATTTGCAACCTGTGAGTATACATTAGTTGAATACTAAAGCAGTGTGCAATGCCCATCTTTGAAATTTCTGAAAATATTTGCAAAACTTCTGGTAATGTTGGAAAATCATTGATAATATTTGACATTATTGTGTTTGTAGCCAATATAACACACAATCTGATTGACTAATTCTAGGGTATTATTCTCCCATAATGCCCACAGGCTGATTACGGCCTGCAAAAACAAAGAAAAAGCCATGTAATAAACAACTTATTAACCTTGAACGTCTGGTCTTTACAGAAAAATCTCAAACCTTGACCTTGCCATATTGACCTTGCTATTGCTTACTCAATACAGCAAGGTCTCGATTTGAGATTTTCTTTTTAAGACCTCACTCTCGGTTAATAAGAAGATAGTCTTACGCTATCTTTGGATGAACTTCAAAACTCTTTGGAAATCTGTAGAAGGGTTCAGGTGTTTTTGGAGTTGTCCAAACATGTTCAGATGATATTCATAAATCTTCGGAAGAGTTTTGGTGATCTTCGGAAATGTTTGACAGACGTCTACTTAAATTGTCTTTGACTTTCTTTGAACGATTTGGGCAAACCTTGACCGCCTTTGAAACACCTTGGATGATTGTTAGTAGTGTCTTCATACTTTGGAAATCTTTGTTGTAATTTGCACTTGTATTACACTTTCTGCATTGGTGTTGGCTCATAGCCAATCAGAATCAAGTGTTTTTTTTCTAAGTGTATTATTAGGATATTAGATGTAGTAAGTAATAGTAAAACAATATTCCAAACCAGTAAAATGGTTACTCATTGCCATGTACTATACATGTATTTCTTGATAACATTTTTGGGCATGAAATAGTGTTGTGTTCGAATAAACAAAGGGTTGGCGTGGACATTTCTTCAAGGTATTGATTTATATTTTGAAATATTGTTTTCTGGGCTTGTTGTTGGTAGTTATGCTACTTGAGATGGGCTATTAGGACGAGTTGTGCATTTTTTTAAAAGGTTGGGCTTACTACATTTGGAAGAGATGGGGCATCTTTCTTCTGACTAGTTTCAGAAGCTTTGAGTAGAATTTAGACTTGCACATTGTCTGACCATTTTTCTCTCAATGTACACTATTTGTTCTCTTGTTAAGTGAAAATACAAGACTGTAAGAGTGATTTTGAGTACATGTAGTTTGTCTATTTTTCAAGTGTTCTTGTGTTGTTATAGTGATGTTGCAGCCATTTGAGTATGATCCAAAGGAGAAAAGCAAACACAAATTTATGGTTCAGACAATGTTTGCCCCAGAAGGAGAAGTTGATCATGAAACACTGGTAGGTGATGACTTACGAAGAATAAATGTACAGTACATGTGAGAGGTAAAGGACTTAACCCATTGACACCTGCATGAAATTGCTCACGACCCGCCCCTAATTCCCTGGCATTTTTTGGAATATTTCAGAGTGAGCAAAAGTACAAAAATAAACCATATGCATAGTAATCACAGACACAAGATCAGACTTCAAGACATCGTATATTCTAAGTTGAATAAATGAAGGGCCAAAATATTTTAAAAAATCAACAAAGAGAACTCAACTTGATCTGTGAAACTGATAAGAAAACAAGAAATTATATTATTTCTTTACCGCACAGCAAAATGTCCCATGGAAGCCGAGAAAATTGAATATGAGAAAATGAGTTAATTATTGACTTCGGAGGACAAAATAAAACCAAATACAACAGAATATCCATTCTTGTATTATAATGGCTAACCTTTACGAACACAATGGAAAATAAAAGCGAAAGACACATGTAAAAATCAATCTGAAAACAAGGAATCAATTAATTTCTTTGCAGCACTGTAATATTTTGTCGCACAATGAAAGTTGTAAATCAAAAAGACAACAAAAACAAGCCAATTATTTTGAAATAAATCTATTTCAACTATGTTTAATTAGTGCCCACCTAGTTCTTTTCGCAGGAGTTCTGTAGTAGCTGAATAATACTGAAAAAACATTTTTGAACCAAGCGAATAGACTAAACAACGAACTGCGGAGATTCATGGTAAATTAAATACGCAGAAATCCAGCGTGCAAAATACTGTTAAAAAACCTAAAAAACCTTTAAAGAGAGCTAAAACTTTTAAAAAACCTTTAAAAAACCTAAAATTCCCAAATAAAGGTAACCAAATGACAGAAACATGACAGGAAGTTCAATAAGAAATTTTCATTCAAGATGAAGCAAAATAACCTACATGTATCTGAAAGCAAAAAAAATGTTCAAAATTTGGCAGACTTGCTTCGCTGCATGACCGCATGTTCAAATTAATTCTTCACCCTAAAGCAAAAGCTTGAGTTTTTGCTGACTACTTTTGAGACAATTTATCAGTCATGGCTTTACTAATCATTCCAAAAGTTGAATTCAACTTCGAAGTAATACTGTACATTACCATTTTTGTTTTCCTAAGTCCGGGAAGCTGCTTTTAATCCACGATCTGTATGCAAAACTCACTTGAAAGCGCACCGTTTTTGCAGTGGTTGAAGGAAGAAAAAATTCTTCGCCAGAAAGGTTTGATGACTCTGTACACCTTGATCTTCCATTCTGAGGCCACCTAAACATTGATTTGTGTCTTCCCTTTCCATTTTAAGTCCCAAAGAAGTAATTTCTCAGTTTTAGGAATGAAAACAAGACCTTGGAAGCTTTTAGATTTGACCTGCAACGCACCATGATTACCTGCACTTTTCAAGCGCATGATTTTAAGACGAAAAACTGTCTCTCTTGGACCCCTTAAGTCCTCTAAAAATATGCTCAGAAAGTCAATTTTTATTGGTTTATTTATCCTTAACAATAATAGAACATTAGGAGAACCAAAAAGTCTCCAGGGAGGGTAGGAAAGGCAATTGTCCTCACATGCTTCTTTTATGGTTGGTTACGGCCGGCACAGGGATTAGGGGGGTGGTTTTAACGTGGCCAGTTACGGCCAGCACAGGCGTCAATGGCTTAATAAGGACATGTAAAATAGAGGTGCAATTGTCACATTTCTTTTCAATTCTTCTGCACATTTTTGCCCTTGTTTTGCACTGCTATAAATTTGCCTTGTTGAAATTGTTTTGAAAATTCCAAAATACTGTCGCCACATCTAAATTTGCATAACTAACATAATGCTTTGTTGTTTATGTTTCTTTCTTAATGATCCAGCCACCTTGAATCATGAATAAGTTATCAGGATGGCATCAAGATTAAAACACATTGCATTGTTTGGACAATCGCTGAGGCCAAAAATTCACACGATCTAATATAATACAATGTAAATACTGCCGTAAGCATGGCAGAAGTGGAGAAGCTGAAAAGAGTCTTGAACTTTATCAATGATGGTTCCTTTGGTCACTAAGTTAAGTACATGATTCTTGTACTATTTTTGCCAGCCAACTTATAGTTAATAGGCAATTCATGTCTGCGTGAACTGTTTTGCTAGATTACCGTGAAAAGTTTAAAATTTTAGTTTTTCTGATTCTAACAGTCAGAGCAAAGTGCTTTAAATGGAAGAATGTTTTCTTGTATAAGTTCCAAATGATAAGAACAAAACGAGTTATGCAGGGACAATCAATACAGTTTACTTCTTTCACTCACTTTGACCTCCGTGGCAACTTTTTCAGTTCAGTAGCAGGAAGAAGAAAGAAAACCATTGGGACCAGGATAGTTTTGTAAATTCACAATAAAACACCAACACTAGGAAAACGATGGTCATGCGCTATCTCATACATGGTAGAGAGTCTTGCTGTGTGTTTATTTGCACTGGACACGCACTGTTGCCTTAATGGATTTTTTTGGTAACATGTTTTTCTTGTGAATTTGTGGTGGCTTATCTCTGACCTGTACTGTACTGCCACAGTTGATTTTTGTGCAAATTTTTAGAGTTGAATTTTCTCTCAAAAAACTACCCCAAGCTTTTTGAGAATTGAATAGTTTCCTTACCTTTATCTACATACATGTAGAGTAGTGATATTAATGACAATGTTTTGGCCTTAAAATTATGGTGCTGTCATGGGCAACTTACCACGTTTCTATTGGTAATAATATCAACAGCCATGCGTTGTCTGTCACATTGCCTACAATTTCGCATACTTTGCTGCTAATCACTTGTTACTGAAAAAAACATCGACCTTGTTCATTTTTCTGTTTATAAGTGGGTGATAATCTTGTCTTTGTCCACATGAACAAAAGAAAGAACTTGGTGAGTATTTCCACTCACACTCAGTCGACAATAACTCTTTATTTGACTTATTAATTATAACAGTGGAAAGAGGCTGACCAGAGTGCATTCATGGACTCCAAGTTGAAATGTGTCTTTGACTATGTGGAGGAGGGTGAAGCTAAACATGTGGAGAATGTGGGCACTAATGTAAGTGCTGTAGTTAATATAGGTTAGCACTAAGCACTGAATACGTGGCCCTAAGGGAACAGCGAGTTTTGTTTTACCGAGACCCTCATTAAGGATCGAGGGGAAAAAAACTTGTGGTACCAGTCATTAGTGTGTTTTATACCTTCCAACTCAAAAATAGAACAAGCTGTGCTGGCACACAAACTTGCTGCAGTTTCTACGTGAACAACGAACCTGATCGAGTGCTAGATAAAAGTCCAAGTTGTTGTTTTCCTGGGGAGTTAGTGAGTTTTGACCCATGACACGTGACATGTTCTCTTCCAATTGGAGAACATATTTTAGTTAGGTGGTATAACAAATCCTCTTGTGCCATGAGAGGGTCTAAGCAATGATTATAGAGATCGATGCAGTTGACCCAGTTGACAATCATGGGACACGACTGTTTAAAACAGCATTACACATCAAACGGCGTGGTGTGTTGTGTGGGGTGCAAGATGCCTCAACCAACCTTGATGTGGGCTCTCTTGGAGCAGTGACCACCAAGTCTTGTTGGGTGACATGATGATATTGTAGGCTGTTCTTCTAAAGGTTGCCCTGGTTGCATAACACGATTTGTTGTAAATCATTCTTGTATGCTTACGAGGTTTTTCCCAAAATTTGAAAGAAGAATGATTTTAAACTGAACCTTGACTTGTGTGTCAAGAACATTTTGAGAGAGCATTGTGTCCAGTGATAGCAGCCTCTCACTATAGCTCACATGCATGCCTTTGTAAGCTATAACATTAGCTGTATTGTCATGATGTTTTCTCAGTGATTTTAACAGCATGGTTTTACTCTGTACCCTTTTTCTGACTAATTTCTTGATGTTTCTCTGCCCCTGGTAGGAAAGTGAGAATTTGAGCAAAGAACAGCCTCCTGTGGCTAAGACGTCCAAGACAGAAACTCTAGCAGTAGAGAGTACTGTGATTGCACCTACTCGAAATAGCTCTTATGCTGATCCAGGAGTGGAAGTTCCAACATCAACAAAATCATTGCTGGTACAGTAGCCACATAATGATGTAATATTCTAATTAGGAAGCTGTTATTTATCAAGAAGCTTGGACAGGAATGTCTTTGTGCAGGTTTTATGGAGCAGGCACTGGAATGGAAAGTTGTATAAATGCACCATGAATAGTGCATGGTATACATGCACTTTGCAGGATCAGACAGCGTTTCTTAGAATGGCTTATGTTAAACCAATCTGGCCCTCATGGTGCTGCTAGCAAGGCTGTAGAGTGGGCTAAAAGTTATTTAACTTAAGACTCGTAGGAACAGCCATTTGGTGTTTATTGTTCCTAGCTCTCAAAGCTTCAAAGAATTCAGTAGTTTTGTTACACCATTGTTTTGTTCTCTGTTACAACTGTATAATTCTATCAGCTTTGCACAAGTCCACAAATCACTGGCATTTGTAATGGCTAAGTATTATGGGCAGCTCGTCCTACAACGTTTCATTCCAATGTGAAAAGTGTTGTTGTGCATTTCACCATCTATATTGTGTCATGACAACATGATGTGTAGAGTTGAACTCATGTCTACTTTGTAACTTGTTGCTGAAACTTAATCACGGTTGGTTATATGTGCAACAACAGTTTTTAACTCTCAATTCAATGCTGTTGCGTGACACGTTGCAGTGACACTGCTGCCTTATTACTTAGTCTAAATAACAACCATCACAAGAGACTTTTGTCACTTTACAAACTCATCTCTCTTTGTCACCGACTCTATTGCTAGCCTGAAGTACAAGCCCTTAAGTTTTGCTGTTCCAATTTGGTTTCTTTTATTATACAAGATGGACAATATATGTGCATTGCTCAAGTAAAGTTTTCACGATTCAAGGATTTCTTGTCATAAAACAATCTCCTTACAATACCTGAGATAATTCTCGTATACTTATTCAGGGATTTCATTAAGGTTTATGACAGGAAGGCAATCGGTAGTCACAGGGAAGCAATATGTTTAGAACCGAGCTTTTCTATAGGAAAAGAATTTCCTCATGATGGTCAAACTGGGCCATTAAAATCGTTCTCAAAGCTGGCCAGTTTGCCCAGTGTCTGGCCCTTAACTAATCCCCTGTTCGTCAGTTGAGAGCTAAGGCCAGTGTACATTATGAAAACATTTGTTCAATTTGAAAAGTAAAACTTACATGTGTGGGTTTTCAATGACAATGAACTGGCTCGAGAAAATCTTTCATTGCTGTGCATTTCCATTGCATTCTTTTTAACATACATTTTAAAGTTCTCTGTCTGGAAATGTGAACTGCACCGTGAAGTCAGTTACATGGCAAGATTGCAGTTTGTCAAAATGTAAAGCTTTTTGTGATTTCTATGTGGGATCAATATTTTAAACAGGATTCTGATGAAAGAAGAGTCATGAATGAGGAAATAGAAAAACTGAAAACTGAAAAGACTGTTTTAATGGTATGTATCATTTGACATAGTCAATGTGTGTATTTTTTGCCCAAAATTTAATGCTCCAAGATTTTGGTGTAAACTGCCTTTCGTTACAACCCAGTACCTACATTTTTTTGACCCCTCTTGAGTAGCACCACACGGTGCTTTCCTTGCTTTGTCCCTGGTGAGCAACCTCTGCTTTTGTAGTTTAGCGAGGCTTTTAAATCAAACAGAGTTTTGAAACCAGTTTTTGTCTAGTACCTCGAGTTGTCAAGTTGTTGCCATATAGGCTGTCAGTTGTTATGAACAATTTTGTTGTAAAATATGTCCAGTCAATTGGATACAATGAGCTGCTTCTGTCTTGCCCCAAACAGCAAGCTTGTATCTTATAAGGCTTATCTTCCTTCCTGTTCCCTCTCAGCTTTTTATCATTCTATCACACTTCGTCTTATCATCCATATTTTCCTGACTATTCCTTGTTTGAAGTCAGTGATGGATTGTATCTCACACAGTAATGATGTTGTGTTTGTGCTTACAGGCTGAGACAGTCCGGCTCAGGAAAAATGTTGATCAGCTGTCTTCCCCAGCAACGCAGGCGTCTTCATCCAGTGTGTCCGTAGTCCCCACAGAAAACAGCAGTGTGAATTTGCCACCAATGACGATAGCTTATCTAATCTTAGCTTTGATATTTGGAGTTGTCATTGGTAAATTTATCGTCTAAAGGACAGTGACTCTTACGAGTTGTTTTAAACGGCCAGTTTTAGACCCTAATCAACAGACCTGGAAAAGGAGTTTTCACCATCGTAAAAACAAACACAGACTACATGTGTTAGAAATGCAGTTGACATTGTGACTCATCAAAATTTGCGTTCAAAGTTACTTAGTAAATTAATTGGTGCTGAACACAATATTCTTCTGATGAAGAAATACATTTTTTTCTTTTTCCAATATTATTATTCATCATCTTCGATCGCTCATGTACTCTTATACAGCTGATTTTAAAAACAGAAATTAGTCGACCTCGAATGAAAAGGGCCAATTTGACGGCATTGGTTTGTCGAGCAAGGATAGTTGGTGTAGCCAAAAATAAATTTACCTTACAACTGATGGGTCACATCAAAATGTATTTTATTTTATTTTATTCTTGAGATTGGAGCACAAGTGACATGAAATTGTTACAGTGTATCCGAGGCGAATTTGGTTGAAGCCAGGATATTGTCCGCCGATAAAGGGGCGGCTCTTTGTCCTATTTTGTTTGCTTGCCAGCATGTGATAGCTTTGCTTGTCAGTAGTTTGGTATAACATCAGAAATTCGTATCTTGTCTGTCAGGCGGTAGACTGTAGAGAGGTTTCTACATGTCTTGCAGAGGGATTTTAACGTTAATAAATGTCTAATGTTCTAATGATCAAACAACGCTGTTTTAATAGTCGACGCCATTTTGATTCGAGGTCTTAGTGGCAACTGCGCATGCATTACTCGTGACGCTATCCCCAGTTTCCGTGATTATTGGCACCAAGAAAATCGTGGATTGACTCGCTTCCGGAAAGCCCATTGACACCCTGGCCGATATATAGAGCCATTTGAAAAATACAGGCTCAAGGTTTATTTTCGTGATTTCCGGTGTTGGGCTAGCGATATCAGTTCATTTCATCGGCCAAACGTAATCAAAAACGCGAGTAGATAACTGTCTTTTTGCATTTCCGAAAAAAGCGCAATCATGTGTTACTGTATAATAAAAACGTTTGGCATACCTTATGGTCTAGCTTTCGATATGATCCGTGGCTTCAATATAAGTTATGTAACAGTTTCAAGGGCGTCGTCTAGACATCTAAAAAATCTCTCGTGGTCTGTGCGGTTTTCGTTCACTTTGGCACGAAACGCGACTAGAAAGTTTTCATTTTATCGTTACCTAGGTGATGGACACGATGAAAAAGCGTGTTGTAGGACAGCTGCTCGGATTTGCTATTTACCAATGACAAGGTGATATTTCTCTCGTTTATTAAGGAAATTTACATGGCTAATTTCACAAGCCTGGGATTTGAACATCGAATATTATATTGACCGACCGCCAGTTTTCCAACGTAAAAACGCTAGAGATTTGCTGGTAAGTCAACTAGAATTTTTTTGATATAATTTCGTTACTTCTCAAATAAATTGAAACAAAAGAAGAAGGTTTTGAATGTCTCGTAGGTACGTGTATTTGCTAGTGTCATCTTTCCTTTGTTTTATTTTTTCGCATTAATGAAATTTATTTGTGATATCGGACCAGTCATTCTTTCAGCGCATAAATGACGAATTTTGCGACATTTTTTTGTTCTTTTTATTCTTCATAATCCATCCACAAGCTTCTAGATAAAGCCTGACAATAATAAGCCTCTTAGGATCTCTTAACAGACAAAGAAAAGTCTGACCTGCGGCAGGTTGTGTAGCCGGTATAACGCTTCACTTCCCATGCGTGTAACGCCAGAATATAACAGCTAACGTTTGACGTGTTCCTGCCAGGCGAGATAACAAAGCACTGAAATAATTACTTAAAATACACAATTTTGTCACGACTGCCAATTGAACAACCGCTCGATTTGTTTAACTCACAAGTGTTTTGAAGACAGATTATTCTTTTAGCCTATGAAAATGGAAGGCTCTCACAGAAATCGCTCATACAGTGTTCCAATTTTAACGCAGATAGAAAAAGTATTGGATCGTGCGGAGGAGGATTGTGTAGTTGAAAGAAGAGCGAGCGAAGGGTCAAGATTTCTTGAAACTCGATCGCCAAGAAACATAACTCGGCCGAAAGTAAAGCTCTCAAGTGGGGGATTGATCCGAAAACAAAAGAGGAGACACTCGAGAGCAGTCATGGAAAGCACAAAAACCGATTCACTGAGACAAGGACATGAACGGAACGAGGAGGCCAGGCCGAGAGCTTTCACCTCCAGTACCATTGACGGGAATACAGGCAACAATTTAGAGCCCACTCTAACAGCAATACATACATCAGAACAATCAGCAGTTCCCGTTAGAAGCAAACGCTGTAAATCTCTTCCTTTCTTGATCCCAGAAGAATACTCACAGCAAGGAATTAACGGCGGCAGTAACACAGGGGAAGAGCTGGAAGAGATTGGTTGTAGAGCGCTGAACCGAGAGCAAACAACAGAAACACTAACCAGCGGAGAAGGTTATCGAGAAGACGAATTAACTCTTAGAAGGTTATCACTTCCAGTGAGTATACAACATGAATTTGAAGACCGTGGGAAAAATTCACACAGTGAAACAACAGACATGACAAACTCGTCCACCTTGGATTTCACAAATTTGGACAAGTCTAACAGTTTGATTACCGACTTCGATAAACTGTCGATGATTAAATTGAAGAGTGGCAAACAAGACATGGAGGATGAGTTTTTTCAGTCAGACTTTGAAAGGAGACGAACTTCATTGCCGTGTCATTTGGAACAAAGTAATCTTTCCACGGAGGCCTGCAGTGAAAAAAGCGGTTTCGCTTCGGATTTCAGAGTGGATTCAGTGTCACAGAAAACTGTGAAAATTAAAGCGCGGCAAAGAAGTCAATCACTTCCCTTGACAAGTTTACGTTTTGTTGGCGAACCGAGAGTTCCTTTGAAAGAAGACTATCCTAATTTTAGTAATTGCCGCCACGGCGAATATTGTTTCCGTCAACCGCTCGACCATATCGACAAAAGCAATGAACATTCACGAGAAAGAAAAAAATCTCGAAGAACGCGCTCAAAATCTTTGCCCTTAGTTTTAGATGAAGCAGGAAAAGCTAACATGTCATTGAGTCTAAGAAAACACGCCAGACAAAGCAGTTTACAAAGTCACGACAGCTCACATGACTCTAACACAAAGGCAAGAAGAACGCAATCTCTGCCGTTTATTTACGAAGGTTTTAATGAACAGGAAGTTTTATGTGATGCTGAAATCATACAGCTTCACTCCCAAACTCACAATGATGGCTCCAGCGAAAAAGAAAGAGCGGTTAACACCGAGCGAAAGCCACTTCATGGCAACGGAAGTATTAAACACAAAGCACCGTTAGAAAGGGCGAGGTCACTTCCTTTACGACTACAAGGAGCCCAGCACAGACAAATTTCTGACATTCGGGAAGATTTAAATAAGGCTATAGATATCTTTTTCTCGCAGATTAATGATAAAGATCACAATGTTGGCTTTAGAGGAAGGTCAAAATCACTCCCAGCCGTTCTGGAAGGAAAGCGAAGTCTCGATTTTACACCTGTTGCGAAAATTCTGGAAGATGACAGTAACATTCCTGAAATAGTGATTGCAGAGGGAAATTTCTATGACACTGTTGGTATCGAAGACTGTGAAAGTCAGATTGACAGAGAAAGTATGCCTAGCTTTCCAGAAGAAGAAAAAATACTAAATGAAGAATCAAACAGTGATGGAAGCTCCGACTGTGAAGATCTCGAGGCACAAATCTCAAACTCAAGTTTTGTCGCTGATCCGCCATTAGTTGTAAGGGCGCGAGGCTTTTCAATTCCTGCGTCTTTCAAAATGGAAAAAATTCCTGAGGAGCCGAACGAGAATGAAAACTTTGAAACACTCTCAAGCTGCGGTGAACAAGGGGGTAACAAACATGAAACAAATTTTCTTTGTGAAGATCAATTAAATGAAACAACAGATTGCCAAGCACCTGTTGAAAACGTAATTGTGTCGGAAGAAAGAAGAGACGTCCTCCGGAGTCAAATTGTTCATGACGAAGTCAGCTCTGCACGAGACACAGTGGAAGAACAACAAGAACCGACAAATGATTACGAACACAATATAGAAATATTTAACAAGATGGTTGCCGAGTCTTCATCTCGTGTCCAACAACTTGCATTTGCAGAATCTTCCTCCTGCCTCCATCGCGCAGCCGCAAATGGAGATTTAGAACACGTAAAACTATTGGTCGAGGAAGGTCATGACGTCAACATTTTGGACGAATCTGGTTGGCCCGTTCTTCACGCGGCTGTTACTACTGGAAACTTTGACTGCTGCGCATGGCTGATTGATGCCGGCGCTGACCTCGTAGAGTATACTAACTTTGTTATCGACGAGTACAGAATGCTATGTCGCCAAGTTTATTTGAATTACTAGTTAGCATTACTTCCGAATTTGCGCAGAATAGTTCTTTAGTGGCGCTCATCAAAACGTAATTTATTAACTAGCTTATAAGCTCAAATGTAGCTTCAACATAGGGCTTCAATGAATAAATATAGCACCTTAAAAAAGGATCACGAGATATCAGTTGAACAGTTGTGCACACTCAATCTGTAGCTTTCTCTTTTGTATACGACTCATTTGACGTGCATTTAATGTGATAAGAATCTTGAGGACGTCATTCAGCTGTTTTCTGTATCCAAGCGAAGGTCAGTTGAGAAAGCAAGTTCTGTTTTTGTTTTTGTATTTTTCGCGGGGATTCAGAAGTCAGCGCGCTTTGCTCTCCTGTAATCCCACATTGCATTGTGCACCGAAATTTCTGAGTTTAAACTTAAGTACGGGCATTTCTCGATGTCGCCTATATAGGCAATAAGATAGTCCACTTTCAAATTCTCAGCAAAAACTATTTCTTCCTTTTCTCGGTTAGATATCAGTTTTTCCCTGTTCTCGTTCACTAATAATGAACTCGAAATTTTCAATACCGCACGAGGCTTTGCCGAGTGCGGTGTTGAAATTTCTCGTTCATTGTTAGTGAACTCGTGCAGGTAAATCCCGATAATTCACTCGCTGAGTGCGCTAACCTGTAAGTATACCACTCGATAGCGTTACATAACTAGTATATATTCATATGAAAGAAACTTGGAATAACTGCCTTTAACCTGTGACCTGTGACCTGCGTTTTGTACCTGCTAGGGGAAATAGATCGGAATAGGGATCGGAGGTCCCAGGACGAGGTTCCGGGGCGGCCGCTCCCTCTTCGTGAAAAGATTACTGTAATCAGTATTTTCTTGGTGTGGAGCCTAGGATAGGAAGGTCATTAGATTAGACTTATTGTCTCACAGTTTCATTCTCTTGTCAGTTTAGACTGTTTAGTTCCGGAACTCCTCCTCGGTTTTTTAGGAGTAATGGATTCTGTAACGACGGAAGGAGGTAAACTACCCTATGATGTCAGTGGTTCACGGCCTGACAGTATTCCCAGGGTGGGTCCTAATCGTCTCAGATGCCGAAATTCGACGTAATCTCTAAAAATATCGACGGATTTCCTATTATCTCTCTCGCTTATCACGCTACCACGTCAGTCCTTCCGATCTAGAGTTCAAAAACCTAACTACCCCTCCATCAGTTGAGTTTCTGACCCTCTTCTAAGTTGGATAGCAGGCTAGTCCATCAGACGCATGATCAGTCCGCACTGAATTCCCCGTTACTGATCCAGTTGAATGGTTTGAATGTAAAAAAAAAAACACAGCTGTGAGGTAAAGTATCCTAAGTTGCTAACCACATAGGAGGGGGACAGAGATCTCTGTCTCAGAACTAACACCTTATGCCACCACGACGAAACTTTGGCTACCAAACCCTGATCTAGTCAAAAACAAAAGCCGCTGTTGTTGTGTTTTGGCCGGTTGTCGTCGTTTGCGCGCTATGCTCTCCTGTGTTTCCACATTACATTGTCCTTCGAAACTTCTCACTGCCCCCGTTCCTTATCCTGATCTATTTACCGAGCATTCGTTCAGATCTGCTCTCTTAGGTTACCTTGGCCTCCTACGCAGACTTTCTGCCCGTCACGCAATCTTCCTTTCCCAGGAAGATTGCGTGATGAGCCCAAAGAACGTATTATTAAACTAATTTTAATCAACTATTTAAACCTCTAACTTCATACTGGTAGCGCGCGTTATAGAAGTCCCAGTTTGAAGCACCCGTCTGCGTCAGCCTTTTCGCCGATGAACTTACATTTCCTGCCCAGTCAAAAACTATGACCTGTTCCATTCTCTTTAGAAGACCGAAAAAAGGGAATCTTCGACTTGGTAATTAATCTGTTTTACAAGTTATTTTTCCGTACAGAGTGCCCAAGAAGAGATCACGAGATAAGCACAACTTGACACTTTGTGCGGGTTGCTAGCTAAACCTGTTGTAAGGTCTTGTAACTTCTGCGAAAATCTTTCTGTCGTTCAAAACTGATGTCCGCGTGGTAACTACCCTACCCTCCCCTCCCTTCTTAGCACTACTAATACCTCCCCTGTTATCCCCGTGTTGCATTGTGTATGGCGCGGTGATTGCGCAAGTTTGGCGCAAGTTTTTATTCCAGACATTTCGGTCAGCGGTTATCAATAGAAAAACACGAGGAAACCAAGATGGCGGAAGGAAGCACTGCCAAAATAACACACATAGTGGCGGACGCGGCTGCTTTTCTGAAGAATGCACCGCTTCACGAACTGTGTGACAACGTGTACACGGTTGAAGATGTCATAAATGAGATCAGAGATGCGGCAACTAAGCAGCGTTTGGCGGTATTGCCTTACAGTATTCACTTCAGAGAACCAACCACAGAGGCACTGCACGCTGGTAAGGTTTGGATAACTGGATTTTAAACAGTTAATTTTAGTTTCTAAATCTCAACCCGACGTACATCACCTGTTACACGGCTGTATCTTATGAACCACGGAGGAGGAATGAATGAATGAATGAATGAATGAATGAATGAATGAATGAGAACTTTATTAACCTGTCAAAGAAGTCTAGCCAAGGGTAAAAACCCTCTACTAATAGGGGACAAAATAAATAAAATAAGTTTTTACAATTTAAACACCTAAAATTTGACTATTTGACTAGGACTGGGGAGGAAGAGTATAAAGGAGATGTAGTGACTTGAGTCATTTACACAAAACCAAACCATGCTATCCAGTGGCCTTGGATAGTGATTTGTCCAATGAATGAAGTAATCTATCCTTTATACAACTGCACTATAGACCCAGATCCCAGCTGTTTATAAGTCACTTGTATTCAAAATTAACCTACAATGTGCGATGAAAGTGTTAAGACACTTGGCAGTTTTCGATTTCCGAGCATCTAGAAACACTTCCCCCCCTTCCCGCCCAAACAATGTTGATTTTTCTATTTCTTAGACTGCACAGACTACAGCACCTACACAACATTGAATTGGGGGGTGGGGGCATGAGAGAATTAACACTAGATGCAAATAAAATAGAATAAGAGGTTAAATATTCAAAAGTGCCAGTTTCTAAAAGTGTCTCAACTTCTTCTGTTTTAGATTAAAACGTTTTTTCTTCTTTTCCCTGTTGATTTTAGGGGCTGCTGACATGTTCACATGTTCCCTGCTCAATGTCCAATAATGGACATCTAGGTCATATCCCCTCCCCTGTCCCCTCCATAACATTACACACATGGTAACATACACATTCATAAACTTTATTTCTATTTGGATTTTTTACAGTAGCACTGTTGTGCTAGTATCTCCGAATACACTTAATAATTAAATAGAAAAACTAAGTACATTTAAATGAATTTATATAAAAACTAATTTACAGTGATCATCGATTTGTTCTTAAATTAAATTCATTTTGAATCTTGCTTCCCCAAGGCAAGTAGTGACTACAGTGTAGTGACTGCACTCCAGTCACTACAGTTTACTTTTGTGGTGCACACATGAAGATTTCAGCACAATCTATTGCCTGTAACATGATGAAAAAGCTTTTATAAATTGAATGAAACTTACTCTTTTTTGCCTGGTTATTGGAACTGTGACAGTGTCTTCTTGGTGTCACATATGTTTATAATTTCTGGCCACGGTATTCAGAAGAGAGAACCATAATCATTAGTATGTGGTCTTGGAGGGCTGTCATGTATTTAAGTTTTCAATGCGTTTATCTGCTGGTCAACAACATTTCACCTCCTATCTACTTACCACATGTATGCTTTAATTTTTCTATACTTGTAAGTCTATTTCAACTGTGTGCCAATCACAGATGCAAGTGAAAACTTCCTGTTTTTGTTGTGTCCTGTTCTTGACATGAAAGTGAATTATTTTGCTTTTGGTAAAAAATGTGCTGCACTAAGGTTCAGAAATTGACTTGGCTTACCCTCTCACACCCCCTCCCCCTCCCCACCCACCACAAAGATCCAATTAACATAAAGCAGGGAAGAACTGAATCTGTTGACAGCCCTCTAAGTCATAATATGAAATTTGTTGTCAAATTCAACAATAATAAGCAATTGGATTATGAGCTCAAGATTCCTATCACGTGATCGGGTATAGAAATCAATAACGAATAATCTAATTGTTTTAGTATAAATCTACTAGTCACTCAAAACTTCATCTAAATCGTCTTCACAGATACCTCAAAAATGCAAAGAATTGGCCATCATTTTGTTAACAAGCGCACAGTGCTACGTTACTCACTATCATTCATGATAGAGCACTAGTAGATTTATACTAAGGAAGAATAGAATGTTAGTGATAATTTATGTATACAGAAGTGAATGTAAAATGGTTATTTATTCTAGATTCACCTTGCTTAAATTGACTATTTGGTAATCTGTGTGTTATTTTACAGTGTCAGAATTTGCCAAACTGACAGGAGATTTCAGAAGTCTTTCAGTTGTTGACTTGAGAGTTCTGGCTCTCACATACCAGCTGGAAAAGGAACATTGTGGAATAGACCACATTAAGACAAGACCCACCAAACAGGTCAGAACGTGATTTAGGTACCTCCTCAAATCAGCTAAATAGAAATCTGCAAAAAAAAAAAAAATGCCAATTTGGATACAAGGAAATGCAAAAATTCTAAAGGCATAGTATATCATCTAAACTACAAATAGCCACAACAGGGTGATATACAATGTATCTATTTTAAAGCCCGAATACTAACTTGTCTAGGAAACTTACTATAAGCAGGAGAGCAGAAGTCGTAATATCTTTAAGTAGCATTGATGTGTATTTGAATGTGTCTATCTGCAGGTTGAGTTCACTCAGGGATTCACAGGAAAGCTAGTTCCTGGGTTCTTTGTAGAAAAAGTGAGTTGAATGCTGTGTTATGCTATAAAACCAGGATATATACCCCCGGGAGGGAGGGACCCCTATATAAAAAAGACAAGGTGCTTGTCGGAAATTTTGAAAAGAACACCTAAGAGGAACCAAGATCTATTTTTGTCAGCGTGGCTTAAATTTTTTTCTCCCCTAAGGGGTGCCAATTCATAACACATTATCTCCTGTGATATTTTTTCAGCCCAATATCCTAAAAAGTACCGCAAAAGCTCCCACTGTGGACCTTTTGAGGCTTAACACCCTAAGAGGTAGCAAAACCACGTTTTTAACAGTACTATATCAATATTTACCTTATCTTAATAGGTGTCATCTAGCTGTTTATCTAGCAATCTAAATAACATTCTTTTTCTTTTTTTGGCCATGTAGAAATCAAACGTTGAAAGTGGACAAAGTGAACATAACAAGGAAGAGGCGGAAATTAGTATTGTAGAGAGTGACAGAACAGACCACAAAGAAATTGTAACAGATCAGCAACACAACAACGAACCAAACACAAGTCAGGAAAATATAATTGATCTCTCAAGAACTGAAATAAGCAGTAACACTACAAATGACGAAAACAGTGAATCAACAGCTGTGGAAATTACAACTGGAATGGAGACACTGACTACAAATAATACTACATTAAATGATTCACGAGACAATGATGAGGGATTTGAGGAAAATGACGAGGATGTTGATAATGATGATGATTTGGACAGCAACAGTGATGATGATGATGATGATGATGGCTGGATTACACCTGATAACATAAAGCACATCAAGAGTCAGATGGGGAAAGAAACTCTTGATGCAATCCCGGCTAATGTAACTGTGGGTTGTCTTACAACTGACTTCGCAATGCAGGTAGTAATGCAATTTCAGGGTGATATGAATAAGTAATTTTGAGTACTAACCCTCAAGAAAATTTAAAAAATGCAGAAGCATAGTCAATAGATTAAAGTCGCAAATTATGTGTGCTGCAGATTACACATACACTATTATATCTTGTTTTAGTTGATGAAGTGCCTCAAGAGCCTTTTAACCTTTTATTTGCATGTACTTGAAGTAGAAGTCAATACATCAGTAGCTGTTTAGCTGCGATGTCATTTGCTTGAATCAAATTCATGTGTCCTAAATGGCTTACCTTGCATCCTTGTCAATGTACTTGAGGTAATGCATCAAACAAAAAAGACCATGTTTGACAACATTTACAAACACCTAGAAGAGAGTAACTGTTGAAGATATGGTGCATACAGAATGTTTTTGACGAACTTCAAGGTGTTTGGTAATGTGGTGAAACACTGTCTTGAGCATTTGATGTATTTTCTCAATTGAAACTAAAAACAAGGAGAAGATGGAGAAGTAAAATCAAAATCTATGCTAATTAAGATCACATATCCAAACACTGTGATGGTCATGATTTACTTTGTTTAAACTTGATGAATTATTAACGAGTTTGTGAAAGTGTTTCCTGATTTGGAAACTACATAAATGTAGGTACTCCCATAAAGAGAACAAAAGATAAGAAGGTTGTCTTGATTCCTATTTTGACTGCAATATTAAAACACATCTACAATCGCACTTCAAATATGAATTATTTCATATATACTTCACATCGTTTCACTCCTCACGGGAAGATATGAACTCAGTTAATTGACCTCACTCCCAATGTGTGGCTTCATAGCTCAGTTGGTAGAGCATCGCACCGGTATTCACGAAGGTCACAGGTTCGAATCCTGGTGAAGCCCAGATTTTTTTCAGTTTTCTTCTTTCCAATTGCTTAAATTGGAAAATTTACTGCGATGATCATTCTTCACTTCCTTTATTGACAGTAATGTCGGAAATGATTTGTTTTATTTTAGAATGTGTTGATCCAGATGGGGTTCCATGTGATTTCAGTGGATGGTATGTTGATTAGGGAGGCACGGAGCTATGTGCTGAAGTGCTATGCCTGTTTCAGGTACATTAACTATTATGTATATTTCTCAGTGATGTCCTTTCTATTGATGCTTCCATGTTGTCAACTTATTGGAGGATATACAAGCAAGTTAATACTACGGTACACCCCAATCCTCACATGAGTGACACATTGTAATAATGTGCTGTTGTACCATTCATACAAGATAAGCTGCAATATGAAGCCATTTTTGATTTGGTTAGTTGAGATAAGTGGCCAAGAGAATGGGGTTGAGTATGAAGGACAAAGTGGGCTCCTACTCTTATTCTCTTCCCAACCCTCCATGTTACAGATGGCTAAATGCAACTGCAACTAATCAAAATTTCCCAGTACTTGCTTGTCAAAATGGCCTGTAAAGGCTTACAAACATTTTTTTAAAGCAGTGTTTCATCCTTCTTAACTCTTCAGCCATTATTTTTACCTTTATAACCCCAATGGACTGGCAAATTGTTGATCCTGATCCTGGCCTAAATTACAACTCGGTGGTCTCCATTGGCAACCCACACTTTGAAATGGAAAAAATATATATCTACATCACAGCAGTCCAAATCATAGCTAGACTGATACAGTTCTTTCACTTAAAACTCTTGTCCAGTTTTGATAAAATGCAAATCGCAAATAACCCAAAAATGTTTTGACAGCCCTCGAAGCTCAGCCAAAAGTCTCTTGAGTGTTTCAGCCCGGTTCCTGAAGTGATGTCACTAGTCCGCCCGACCCAGATCCCACTTTGTGTGGTGGTGAACATAGAAATTACACGTTCAAACACCTGTAGAAATGCAGGGAAACTAGTAGATTTTATGAAAAGAAAAAAAATTTGGGGGGGGGGGGGGGGTTAGTGGCACTTTAAGAATTACTGCACATTCATATAGATCGTTTTCACGTGACGTCATCAAATTCCAAAATCCAAAACTAAAGAGCCACGAAAATTTTTATCCTCATAAGGCATAAGGGGATCTAAACTTAAATCTGTTTACAACTTTTAAGCTCAATAGTGTGCTTGGTTTAGAAACCAGTGCCGTTTGAAGTTCAGAGTTATGTCGGTGCGTGACATACCACTCCGATCGCGTTTGTGGAGAAATATACACTTATCTAATGATTTTTAGCCTTTTTAGGAGTTAAAGTGTTAGGAAAAGTGCTTGTGTAAATGTTTGTTGGCTCAGTTCAGATAATCAGTCACCTAGATAGCCAAAGTAAGTTCCAGATGTTTGCACTATTTTCCGGCCGCCATGTTGGTGGAGCACAGAGCTCCACCAACATGGTGGCTCCATACTGGGCTCTGTAAATTTGCGTAAGACATTTCGACGAATATCTGAAGTTTGGGAAAACGCAGAGACCCAAAAATTGGAGAAGTTTCTCCTTTACCTGTCTCCTATAATATCAAAATTTCTTGACTTTACCCACTGAATAGTTTTCGATTTATTTTTTCGTTGCGTGACAGTGAAAACCATCTATACATATACAGTAAAATGCTTTCAAACTCTCCTTTTTTGGCTTAAAAAGCCAGAAGCTGAAACATCTGACGGATGAACAAATATTGACCAAGGAGTAAAGTTTCAAGGGCAGCTATAGATTTTACAGACCAATTTTGTTGCTCGAGCTTTGTTTGCCAATAGAACAATGATTGACTTGTATTTCATTGATGTGATATTCATACCAACCAAACCAACAAAATTTTAAATGTTTCGAAAGGTCCAACACCTCTATCTTAAAAACCTTGACAGCACAGCAACAGGGAGGGGTGCGCTCTAAGATTTTGATTGATGGGGTCAGACGAACATCCCATCCAAAAGATGCCAAGATATATGACATTGCTCTGCTGGGTCAGGTGAGACAAGCAAACTTTTCGAGTCTGTTAAGCCAATAATAGTCAATTGTTTTTTCTACTTTCAGAGTAACAAGCCAGCTAGGGAAGAAGTTTTGTCCATCTTGTGGTAACAGCACTTTGGTGAGATTATCAGTAAGTGTTGATGAGGATGGTGTAACTCATTACCAAGTGCCAAACAGAAAGAAACCATTTAACATCAGAGGAAAGAAGGTAAACAGTTGAAATGTGCTTCAATATTTCCACCTTTACAGCTGATATACATGATAAAGTGAATGAACTGGTGTCCTAGATTTGAAAAGCTCACATTTCAGCGTTAGCCTTGGGTACTCCAAAAGACTGTTAAGGTGAGCATCAGTTTTCAGATAAAAATTAATATTTACTGGAATGAGCTCTTTGGGCCAACCTGGCTGTTTGCTGGCCCTATTGCTGTCAGTAATAAGGTCAGTGTGATCATATTTATTCTTTTCTCGTTAGTTTGAAAAATAAGGGCAGCCATTTTTAATTTTTTTGCCATCGGGTTTTTAACTCTCGCTCGGCGAACCTAGAGAAAAGAGGAGCTGTTTGTAGTTTGGGCTGTAGTTATGTTACTGTTTTCTTCCTTGTGACCTTTTTTTCTCTCATTTCTCCATAGTTTCCTCTTCCTTTGCCTAAAGGCGGCCGTCACAGTGAGAACCCAGTACTCACTGAAGACCAGCCGCGCGGCCAACATCGTCTGCCTCGCAAGAAAGATAACATGAATGTGTTTGATCCCGATTACATCGCACGAACCTCGCCATTCGCTGCTAAAGACGTGACTAGCCGAGCTTCCCAGCTTGGCTATCACTTGAAAGGTGCACAGTACCAGAACAGAAGGAATCCAAACGAGGTCAGGAAAAAAAGTTCGCGGAAAAAGAAAAAGTGATTTGTTTGTCTTTCCCCTTTCTGTCGAGGAAACACGCGTCTGTAGGTACACTGAGATACCAGTCTAGCAAGCACAGGAATCTCACGCAGGCCCAAGATAAGCGAAAGGATGGAATTGTCACGAATTATATTTCGAACAATAATATACGCACACTTGAATACGAAATAAAGGTGTTTGAGACGAAAAGTACGGCGAAGGTTTTGCATTCTTCTAGACATTCAATAGTATTCAACCTTATTCCAGATCCCCAGCGTTGATTCTACTTCAGGTAAACTCCCTGTACTAACTAGCCCACGGAGTGTACTGTCCCAACCCCATGAGTTCATTCGATCATATCTACGGAACGTCGCGGGCCTAGCGGGAATGGGTGTTAGTAGAGTAGAGTCCAGGCTCCCTGCTAAACGCGGCCATTAAGAAAGCCTGGAAGCTAAAACATTTGGTCCACGCTCGATATTGAATAATTCTCAGACCATAGAAAAACCTCAGCCTTTATTAATACACAGATCTCGATAAATAACGTTTCAAGCAACTGGTTAATTAGAACAGCCGTAAAAGTCAGTTTAAACGCCTCAATATGAGCAAGAAATATAGAATCAACCAAGCACTCCGATATTGGATAACAAAACGTCCCAGAATAAAAAGTACAAAATGAAAAGCTGTTATAGAGGAGCTATGTCATGCGTGACCTACAACGCACACGTTCTTGTGGCTGGTCACGCAATCTTCGTTGGGAGAAAAGGTTACGTGACGAGTCACGTGGCCCCAGTTCTTTAAAAATGTTCATGTTTTTCAAGGGGATAGTTCATTGTCCGTCCCAGTCTTCGCTTATTACTTTGTTGTACAATCAGTCGATTAGCATTTTTTTGTTTGGTCTTGGTGAACTCTTTATTTAGATAACTTGTGCACTGTAAAAAAAAATGGCCACAGCTTGCAAGACATAGTCCCAGTATAAAGTTATCGACGTTAAATATGTAAAATGAGAAAAAGCTCTAAAAAAAAAACGACGACAAAGAAATATACTACTTTAAAAAGACGAAACGCAAAACAGAGAACCAAGCTATGACCAAATCTTAAAAGAGTTACGTCACGGTTTGTGCATCTTGAAAAGTTTAGCCTAAAATTTTATCGTTTTCAATCGGTTTCAATCTTCTCCATCCGTAACCATCCTTGTCCCTTTATGGTTTATTATTATCTCTTCGGTGTTTTTCTATCTTAGTAAACTATTATTTTCAGGTTCCCCTCAATGTCAAGGTAATTTTGTACGTGGCCAAAATAATTCAAAATACCGTGACTGAGCTCCTTTGATACACGATTAATTCGATCAATAAATTTAAACCAATCAAACAAATCAAATTTTCTGCCTAACAATGGTTATGAGACAGTGAAAACAAAAGTTCTAACGATCGATAAATTGAACAGGACAAGTCTTGATTTATCATTTCAGACTGGCCACTAAAACAAGACAAATAAAACTAGCAACGATTGAAGGAATTCTCGCCACAGAAGCGGATTTCTTGGGTGATTTTGCTGCAAGCCTCAATTTATCTCGGTTTGTTACAATCGCATGAAAGCTCACATTACTCGCTGGTTTCTCAAGCTCGACTGCGCCGTTGATTTTCGTCGCTGGCCGACGCCTGTTGAAATTATTTGAATTCTTTCTAAACAGAGTGAAGTTTACAACTGTCGATACATCTGGATCAACAGTTACGGTCTTCTTGGAGTTTTTAAATCTGCGTTTAGCTACGCGGACGGTGTAATTTCCTGGAACCAAGAGCCGCCAGAAGTCGCCATCCTTGGAGGTCTTAATCTTTTTGGCGCGATTCTCGATGATGATCCTTGCCCCCTCAAGAGGAAGGCCCTTCTCATCAACTACAAAGCCCCTTATTCCGGACTTATGCACCAATTCGATGAACTTGAGCAAGGCCTCGCGGTTTGCGTACCAGTAGCGCATGATGTAAAGAGCTGGCGGATATTTACAGCAACCAAGTTCCAATGTTATCTCAAAACAGTTTCTAAAAAGAAAAACAAGAAACTTATCGATCTACAATCTTTTCTTTGAACAAGATGTATCCTACATTTCAGGCCCCAGTTGTTCGAAGGCTGAATAACGCTATCCACCGGATAAATCAATATTCACTGGATAAATGTTAACAAAACAAACCACGCTATTCGTTGGTTAGTGATTCATCCGGTGAATAGCGTTATCCACCTTTCGAACAACCCGGGCCAGAAGTAATTACGTACAACATGAATGGGACATTTTGGTCATTAACAACCCTTCTTAAGGTGGCTCCCTATAGTTTTACGATCGCGCGAGTGCTGAGGAAGTAATCTGCGCGCGCTCAAAGGTAAACGTAAGTGTTTTTCGATACTTTATTACGTCAACATGAGCACAAAAAGAAAAATTGACAGTGAATTTTCTCGCGTTTCCTTGGTGAAATTCCGTAAAATTTGGCAGATTGGTAGCAAATATTTTACTTTAGTCGGAGCTCGTTTTTCAGGGAAATCTATAAGGCCAGATTTTTTGCGGTGGTAAAAGACATAAATTTGAAAATATCGAAGAAACTGCCTTTACAAACCCTACTTTTTTCGTGTTTAAAATTTTTATCCCGCTGCAGGCGATGTGATGTAAAAATTTTGGAAGATTTCACCGAAGGAAATTAATGAAAGTCACAAATAAGCCATAAAAACAGTAAAAAACACTTTTGTTTGGGCATATATAATTTAAGACTAAATCCCAACTTTTTAACAGAGATGATAGGAAAACACCATTTAATCATTGCTTATTACATGTAATAAGTTTGAGAGGACTAGGTGTGAAAGCGAATGTAAAAACAGCATTCAAAACATAACACTTGCACGCAACGCAGTAAATGATTACCCTATGAAGCCACCTTAATTAATTTAATCATCTTCTCACTTAGCTCTAGGGTATTTTCTTACCGTAGCAAATATCTTAAGCTTTGTTTCAATTTTGGGGGAGTTCTGCGATATAAAACGCCATTAGTTCTGTTCCACACGAGTCTCAGTTCTTCCTTTACCCGTTCAAACGACTGGAGATAGTTTGTCACAGTTATTTAGCTGGCTACGACCTTTTGCGATGAATATAATTAACATTCAGTTGAAAGAGACCTGAAAATAATAGTCCTCTACAATAGAAAAACACCAAGGACGTAAGTAGTTTTACAAAGGATTACCGTACGTTTTATAATAATTGTAGTCTTGCATTCCTCCAGAGATTGGGTACCAGGCCGCCCCGTTTGTAATCCCGTCAGTAAATCTTTCCCTTCGCTGGATTGGACATTGAGGATGGCCCTTGTGCATTGTGGGATGCGCCAGTGAGTAAACTTTGGAGATGGAAACAAAAATGTCATCATCCGGGGAACTGTAGTAGACTCTAGTTCCAGACCTCTTCAATTCTCTCGGGAGGTTATCAAAGGGATAATTCACTACCAGTGTCCCTCCGTGTAAGTTTGCTGAGAGGACGAATGGCTCCTGGTGAATCCAGTTCATGACAGCTTGAGTCTCAGGTTGGAGTTCATTCTTCTGCCCGTCGTAAGGATCAGGAAAATTCCTGTTCAAATCGACACCGTTTGCGTTGAATCTTCCTCTGACACTCGAACAATCGCCTTCCTTAGAACTCTCCCATCCATCGGGATTCATTGAAGGTAACAAGTGGATTCTGGTTGTGTCGACAAGTTTTGTAACCCTCTCGTCACGTTCATAATTTGAACACAGATAATCCGCCAACAAAAGAAGCATTTCTCGTCCGACAACCTCGTTTCCATGCATGTTTGCCACGTACTTGAACTCAGGTTTCCCCGGTGTATGCATCCCAGGATTCCTTGTGATCTCCAGTACCCATAAGCCTTTGCCTTGATAGGATTTTCCAATGGAGTACAACCGTGTTATGTTGGGATAAGTCGCTGCCAAAGCTTCCAACACTTGATGTAAAGCAGTGTTGTTATGGTGAATAGCTTTGACTGGCAGGATATCACAGCGTGACTGGTGCACGCCAAAAAGAAGCAATAGGGCTATCGCTAGCCACAGAGTCCGCCATTTTGTCTTTGTCAATCTATATTCCATGTCTTGCACTCTTAAAAAGATCAATAAACACATGTTACGAAAGAAATTACTTTTAATTACAAAATAAGGCGAAGTATCCAGTTGTCCAAACCAGTTCTCTAGGAGCATTGCCACCCCCACGCTATCCCCAGGAGGGGAACTAATCAAATGCAGGGGTCCCCCAGCATTATTGTCCAGAACTCATGACATAATTATTTGGTTGGAGTTAGCGTGATAGGCGATCGCGTACAAGACCAGCAAAGGTTTCCATGACACAGTAATATATTTGCGCGCCAAACGTTTTTCCCCATACATCAAAAGAGTAATTGATTAGGACAAGAATGAATGAATGAAAATTTTATTTATTACACGGTAAAAAATATTAGTACATTAATAGAAAAAAGAAATACATCACAGGTAAAATTTTCCCTTGACTAGTTTAAATATCTGCCGCGTGGGAGTCCGATGCAGACAACCATTTATTAATGCTTTTCTTGAAGATGTCTAGAGATTTTGTAGTGCGGAGTTCCTCAGGAACATCGTTCCATAGAGAAGCTCCTCTATAACTGAAGCTACGCTTCAGGTAGTCAGTTCTTGGTTTCGGTAGATATAATTTTTGTGCGGCGTCGCGAAGATTAAAAGACAAAGTTCTCGGAGAACAGTTTTCAATTGAGTGTCGCAAGTAATTACTTTGGTTTTGATTTTGGTTTTACAACTGTTTGAGATTGGCTGAGTGGTCTAATTGGTGAGTAATTGGTTTGGGTTTGGTTTTGAATTTACGATACTCAATTGAAAACCGCTCTGTATTTCATTTAGGGCGAGGTTTTGATTCCAAATTCATCAGTGAATGATGACGAAAACGGCGCATGCAAAGCACTGTGGTTGAGAGAGAATTTGATTAATAGAACAACAAACAAATTTCAGTTTTGGATTCTTGGTTGTCTGTAGCGCATATATGACGATCTGCCTTTATTGAAAATGAGGAATGTGATGTTGTAACTATTGCTGCCTGTATATATAATAACGCGCGCGCTTAGATAACCCGCAGCCCCTAAAATGTCGGGGATCGATTGATCATTTGGTCAGTTTACGATCAAAGTCAGTGTTTTTCTTGGTCGGCAGGGAGGAATGTCGAATGAAAAGGAAGACAGTCCTGCTGGGATTAAAGGCAAACTAAGAACTTAGAAAAATCAAATGCGTAAACAACAGAATGTCTTGGCGCGTCTGGGGTTAAGTTTTAGACAAACTTAAACTTGCACTGCGGGCCTGGAAATGTTGCCACCTTACCTCGGATGTTTCACTTCGTGGGCCTTTACATTAACTGTTCTATTTTAGCCCCCAGCGTGTCTTCTGGGTTTCCTTTTTATGAATCTGAAAGCTTATAATTATTTGTTTGGTGCCCCTTCTGTGCTGCATGTTGCCTGATTGACAGTGAGAGAAGCTTATCCCAGGAATTAAAATCTTGTGCCAACAGAGGTGCACTTCTGGTGCCAATACGACTACAAGATTTTCTGATCACTTCAGCAATTTACACCACTTCCTCCCCGCAAACTTCAAGTATTTAAAGTATTACCAATGATTGTAAGAACATTATCATGTAAAGTTTTAATGAAGTATTTTTATGACAAAATGTTATTTTAATAACATTTGAGGCAATTTTTTTTTACGTTGCGAGACGAAAACTAAGCATCTCAAGTAGTTATTATAATCAGTGGAATTATGTTCTAAGAACTCCTAACAAATGACTTTAACGGATTTCCTTATTTCAGTAGGTCGTCACCTTGCCGAAATACTTTGCATTTTTGTGCCACAAAATTTGCTGAGTCCGATGACTGAAAAACATCAGCGGAATGCGTGGCTGCCGCGCAGCTGAGGAAACTGTAAAATTACTGTCTTCTCGTTCTGCAGCGTATTGCTGTTTCTAAATCAATTGCAGATTCAATTTCCTGTGTAATTCCAGTATTGACAGGTATTAATTTAGACTTCAATCACCCCAGGCACCGATTCTGTGTTTCACTTCTATTGAGGCAACTCTCGCTAACACTGAATTATTACTAAATTGTTTCCGTGGTTGGAAAGGTTACAAGTTTCCGTTTAAACTATACTTTTCTTTTAGGCCTTTCTTATTTTTGATCAAAAATTGTTCTAATTTTCGACACTGGAAACTAAAATAATAAGAAATAACGGACATCTGCGAGGCGATGATGTGACCACGAAGTATATAAATTTTGTCGGAACGGTGTGCGAACAATCCTGTGAACACATCGAAATTGCGACATTCCGTCAATAATTTGGCCTTCTCCAGGCGTCCGGGCATCAGCGGCCAGCAGCATGCGAACTCTGCACATGGGAGCACATGGGAGCCAACTTTTTGAATTGCACTGACACTCACAAAGAAACAGTAACACAAACCCAGTTACATCTAAATAATTTGTCATCCAACACCACGTCCTCCAGATGGTGGAGATTTCCCTCAAAACATGTGTTCACTTCACACTGGCTTCTGTGGATTGTATTACCCAAGTAAATCCCAAACGCTATGTATTTCATTTTGCGAGTATTGTGAATATTCATGCGAACTACCCTTAAACAAAACTAAGACATTCGCCCACTTAACGCCGGCCGCAATTCTTCATCTTGAGTGCAGCGAGTTTTCAGCAATAAGCGTGACCATCCCCTAAACAGTAGTTCATTTAGTGTCTGCAGTGATCCCTAACTCACCTTGTATCCGCGCAGAAGCCAGTGTCTCTTGTAGTTTTGAATTAAATGCTTTTCAAACTCGTCCCTGCAAACTTTGTCCAGCGACCGACCGAATTCCTATTTGCACTACAGCAAACACAAGCTTGCTCACTGCTCGCACATCACAACTGAGAAGAAAGGTCTCGTTCGCAAGTGACTCCACAACAGCCGTTGGTGATTTGATCTTTGTCGTTTCTTTGTTAGATCACTTCCGGTAGCTCTCTAACCACAAAACCGCCAAATCTGCTCTTCAACACACTAAGAACAATGAGGACAAGGCAGTTATTACAAACCTTCATTGTTTGAGGGATGTCGGCTTCTTACTCCCAGTGAGAGAGGCCGATAAGTTAAACAAATCATCTCCGAGTCTCGGTTTCGTCTGTCCGACTCTAGTCAGCCTGACTTGAAGAAATATAATGGAACCTTTGTCTGTTACAGTCACAGATTACACACCCGCTATAAAGATGAAAGAACGCATTCTTTTAGCATTTCAGTGCCACTCCATCGACATCATCACTTGATCATCGTTATCGCTGTGTCAGACCTGGACTGGAAATTCAAATGTTGATCTCTCCGACTTTACGCAAGGTATCTCCGGGGGTATCTCTTGGTATTTTTTCACTCCGCGGGGTTTCCCTTGGCCCCGGGACTCCGTGACATCTGACCATCAAACGCCATTAATCTGCCAATGACCCAGCCGCTGAGTTATAATTTATTTCATTTGTGCTCTGGGACTTTCCATCCCGGGTTTCCATTCGTTTTCTTGTTATTCGTGTTAGGATCGTGAGATACCCTGCATGAGAAAGCTTGTACTGCTTGAGTGGTTGTTTATCAGTACAGGACAGTGAAAGAACTGAGTAGCTTCGAAACTGAACTCTGTCAAAAACACGTTGATAACTAATTGATGCCAAGCTAACATGATACATGTTTGAGAATTTATAAATATTAGGCACATCAACGATTACTCTTAGTGCAATCTTTGCTGACCGTTTGGTTCTCAAATACGCGGAGCTGAATAATAGCTATTAGTATTCATCCTCAAAGCCTCCAATGGTAAAGAGATTTAGGTACTAGATTTTATACCCTCTGGCCTGAACTGAGTAGGGTTCTTTTTTGCCCTATACCTTGATCTTCGCTTAACCCTACTTAGTAGCCAGTTTATAGGGCAGGGGCGGGATTTTCAATGAGGGCAAATCACGAAGAGGTTTTGCATTGCTGCGTGCTAAAGTTATGGGGAGTTCGAGTAACTAAGACCGCGACGCCGAAGACAGCGTCGATTTAAAAATGAATTTATATTTTACCTACGAATTTCGCGATACCTTCAAGTAATTTAGTTTGTTTCTCTTTGTCAAAGCTATTTTTAACTGAATATGGAACATAGCGTAAAATCGGCGAAATATAGATTTTTAAAATTAGCCGTCGTAGTGCACGTTCTCCAGACAACGCAAAATTCGGTCATTTCACGTTGTCGTCCTGCAGAGGACGGCAAAGAAATGTACCAAGAATTATAACGCACGTGCACAGCTATTGTTCTTAGCGACGTTGCCGTTGCCGTTGCTGTTGTGGTTTTCTTAGGCCTAGTTCACACTAGCAACATAAGACACATAACATAATGACATAACAACTTAACAAAATAGCTTACGCCGTAATGTGAACATCGACAAAAAACATAAGGAAGAGATAATTTTTTTTCCTTGTGTCGTTGTGTTTATGCTGTCATGTTACTATTATGTCATTATCTCGGGATGTTCACACTGCAAATATAACAACAGAACGTCCCTCTTATGTCGTTATGTTTATGTCATTATGGCGTTATGTCGCTAGTGTGTACAAACCCTAAAACTCCCTAATGTCCCTTTTTTGTGCCCGCAACCCCCGTAAAACTGTACTTGGGGAGAGAAACTTTGATCTCCTAGGTCGAAGAAATTATTCCTGAAGACGGCATGTCAACAACATAAAGACATCATTTGATTGATAAGTTGACAGACACAGACTGACTGACAGATCGACTGGTTGAATGATTAATCAATTGATTAAAAGGAAACCCTGTAAAAAAACCCGCAATTTTGGAAAGTTTGCCAAAAATACTACACATTCATTTTCGTGTCGGAGTGCTAGCAGAAACCCTATAAAGAGTTGGATGGCTTTCTGCTCCTAGTACTGATTAAAACCATTTAGGCGATGACTTTCAAGAACTGTACATGTTATACTTAGTTGTAGAGTTTTAAAGAGAACAGGTCCCTGCCTAGTTACGTAGCTGTTGTTATGCACTTAAGTGACCCACCGTTAATTCTACGAGGTCATGGCGGAAGACAAGTGAATAACGTTTCTCTGCAAGTTAACGTCAAAAGCATCAATGACGTGACGTTTGATGGGTTTTAAAGAGAGCATAATGAAACAGTTGACAATACTCCGTTGCTTGTTATAGTGAATCAGTAAAACAGACAAAATATATAACGTTTCAACTCGCTGCCTGACATAGCAGGTGCTAACACAAGGACCGAAATTTTTTTAACGCTCAGAAACTTTAAAGAATTGTGTTTGAAGCTTAGGTCGGAATTCTTACTGTTCTTAAATGCGCTAGAAGTTTTGACAGAAGTCGTTTTTCAACTATAGGATAAGTCAACGAATTAGACTGACAGAAATACGAATATAGACACCCGTACCTGCTGATTCACTCACCTATATAAACCGCCTTGTTCAAGGTTCAATGAACCATGTGAAGGCTATTCAAATTCAATTGACCGTGGAAAACCTTGGTACTTACCATTTATTGTAAAATATTGTTTCTGTTTAAAGGGCCCCTTCGGGAGCTTGTAGAGTTATCTTTCTTTTAGTGAAGGCTTGCCTCATGTTGAACGGGTAGCTTGATTTTAAGATTGTATGGTAACACGTGCTACAGTCCTGTTGACAACCCTGCTATCCTCCCCTCCCCTCCCCTCCACTCCACTCCCCTCCCCTCACCTCCCCTCCCCTCACCTCCCCTCCCCTCCCCTCCCCCAACAGATGCTTCACTTTAACTCTGCATACAACGTTTTTCCGAAGAAGAATCTCTGGCCAAGATCACTGCTGCAGCAAGATGCTAAAAGAGGTTTTAATTCAGTAATTCATTTTTCCGTCGTTTCAGTCAGTTAAAGATTCTAATGGTGCCTTTATCTCTCCTTCTCCAGTGCTGAGTTTAACAACTTGTAAGAACATTTGAAATGAAGAGGAAACACCAGTAACTGTCCATTAGACAGCTTTGTAATCACAAAGTGAACTAACTCCGCGCAAATGAGAAATGAAGCCCAAATTTGGGTTACAGACCTGGAATTTACAAGTCAAAACTTAGTGCAGGGGAAAATCAAACTTCTTCATATAAATAATTATGCAATTTTGTCGAAGGCCGCCCATGTTACTAATCAGGACTTCTGTTTCCATCTTCGTCGCTAGACTTTCAAAGTACCGTTACAATGTACACATGTAAAAAAGAAGGGAACCTCGCTTAATAATTTCAAAGCTAAAAGTTGACTTAGATTTTTATTAGAATACTTTCATCTTTTCAGGTTTATAGCTCATTTGACTAAATAAAAGTACCTTGTTATTTCCATAAAATTAGCAACACTTCGATCAATTTAGCGACAAATATTGTCAAAATACCTTTGGAAATATAAAATTGTATTTAAGTATTTGAAACACCTATTTCCCCAACAACAAATAAAATTCTTTTCTGTTAATAGAGTATTTGTGGTGAATATTAACCAGCGGTGTCGATATTTTGTTACGCGGTTCCTTACTCAGATAACCCCTTCATGTAAACAAGTCCCAGACTGTGCTGTGGTGGAAACATCCGGAAGGTCCACTCACAAGAGCACAAGATTTTCCTGTGTGAACTTTATTCAGTATTTGCTTTTATGTTTAGGTACCTCTCGGGAGTCTATAGTCGGTAATTTGTTGAGAAACTTAATAACTGTTCATAAGTCTTTACCCTTGTTAAGGTAATTCACTGACACTTCGTTTAAGAATTAAAGTCTGCATTGAAAAGAGGAAATATCGAAGAGCAGCTGAATTTTTCATTGTTGTAGGTAACTAACATTCGTTAACCGTATTGCCCCTAGCCTGCTTCGTGAAGTTAGTCACTGTTATCTGTTCAAAGTAAAAGAAGATTCGACACTCCTCAAAGATGCTGACATTATCACTTTGTTTGTTCAAAGTGAGTTAACAGTTTTTATTGAATTAAGTCCACCATTAGACAAAACTCCTGCTAATCGGCCATTAAAGTAATGATTTTCCAACTGAGCATATTATGCCAGTTAACTTGTGTACTATTCTATCTTTATTATGATGTCTGTTACAAATAAACGTAAACAAAGCTCTGGAGAAACTGCAGTATTGAAAAATTTCGTAAAAATGCCCGGCGAGGCACGCAGCTCGTGAGATTAATAATGACTGTGTGTTTAACAACCGAATCATGCCAAATCGACAATGGACATATTTGAGTCTGGAATCAGTGATAAATGGAGGTGAACTCTATATGTTCATCGACCTTCATATTAAATTAAAGGAATCTTAATCTTGAAACCTTACCTTACCACCTGTTCACCGCTTCAGTGACCTTGTTTCCCGCCAAACAGTTCAGCCATTGTTACGCTTCGCCGAGTTCTTTCTTTCAACAGGTTCTGTCAGGTTTTCGATAGCTCCTAAACTTCCCACATTTGAAGGAAAATTCCCATAGTATTTAGTTACTGGAAAGCCAAGTTTTAACCAAAACAGCAGTTCTATATTTAGATGAGATAATCTTGCAGAAATAGAACTCAATGTAAACATTTTTGACAACTGACATCAACATTTTACTAGCACCTATTCCTTTGGATGAATGTATTTGCACGATGTTCTGCGGTTTGCAAACGTCACATTTCTTAAAAGTATTTTAAAACATTCTGAGTCTTCACATGTTTAATAAAAGTATTCTTCTACGATTCTCACTGACAATCTTGACTTTGACTCGTCCGACACGGAACCGTTACCGTTGATATGCTCGATTGTGATTGGTCCTTTCAGGAGTGCAATTCTCCGAAGTGTAAGGACTGAACCCAGAAACCACGGAGACGTATTATTCAACAAAGTCCGAGCTCAGAGTTCCAATTGTCCAACTTCAGTTAGAAAGGTGTCTGAGGATTTAAGGAAAAACCCCCATGACGTTAAATATCATTTCATCTATCAATTTAACAGACACTGCCCTGGTATTATAAATCAATTAGTCCTTTCAAGCTGTTGAGATGGAACCGTTTTGTTTCGATTTTGTTGATCTTCCGTCATTGCACGCCGGAAATTCTGGACAGCGACTTTAAATGTTGTATCCGCTGTAATGAAGACGCATTTAATGATTTCCGAATAATTTATTTTGAAGTTGTTTCTGAACTAATTCGTAAATTGTAAACGTTCGCCAGATATATTTTGTAATTCAAAGGATGTAGAAAGAACCTGTCCATTGATTTTCCATTTCCGGCAACTAGTCCAAACCTCGTTCTGGGAACGAGTTCGAAGCTTGGCGCGCGCGGGAAAATATGACATCACAAAGCTCGTTGGTCGCGTCAATGAACTTCGCCACAACAACAAACGTTTGTTTGAATTCGGCGAAAAAAGCTTTGGTTTACCGAATGGTTTTGAGTAGTTTAAAATTGGCTGTACATATTGGGAAAAAATGAAAGTCGAGGAAGCGGAGAAGTTACCAGTAACTGTGAGAGGTTAGTTCTAATTTACGCTTTCTTTGACCGACTTTAGTCCACGTCTTCGTTCGCTTACGACCTTGTTTTCCATCTTGAAAGAACCACAGAAGTTTGTGCAAAATCAGAAGAAAGACAAACCCGAGCCTGGTTTAACTGAAGAACAAGTGGAAACGTTAAAACAAGTCAGTTCTTTAGTAGCGATGTTCCAACAAGAAGCTCTGAACGAGAAACAAACTCGGCTCTTAGCCCAGCTGAAAGCTCTTGAAAAGGTTTGCTTTGAATTCAGTTTTCACTGTAAACTTTAAGTACAGCCCCGCTTTATTATCTGTAAGTAAGTTTATTTTAAATATTCTCCTTGCAGGACAAATTAGCATCAGATGCTTGGAAAATTATTGCAGCCCTGAATAAGGAAAAGGGAGACCTTGAGGTGCCACAACTTATTTTTAAAAACTCTTCTTTCAGCAGGAAAATTGTTGTGGCTTATATTTAGTGTTCCCTATGAAACTGAGTCATAGTCGGTCACTTTTGCTGTTAATTTCAGACTCAGGTGGAAAGACTAAAGGTTCAAAACAGCAAGCTTGCTAGCGAGAGGGTTGGACCTGCTGGAGGAAGCAAAAGGTAAGCTTAAGTTCAGGTTTGAAATCACTCCGCCATTATCAAGGTCTTTTTAATTTGGCGAGATAACTTATTTGGAAGTTGGACCCAGGCTGCTATTATCGATCATCATCTAGCACAGGGTTTGTATTTCTCATCACTAGTTTTTTTTACTAATGATTAGGTTTGGACAGTTAACTAAAATATTTATGAGGTGTCTCTTCTTCCTTCCTTTCCAGTCCACTCCGACCTCCCCTCCAGCACTGTGTGATTACTAAAACCGAAGCACAAGAGCCTTCATTCTAGTTTTCTGAGTTTTGATATTTCTTCGATCAGTTTTATTGGATAACAAGAGACTCTTCGAGCAGTTTATCAAGATCCTATAAGAAAGAATTTTGTTATTTTTTCTCGAGTTTTTCTACGCCGGATTTTGTGACTTTTGTAAGCTAATTGTTAAATCTTGGTGAATATAAAGTTGCTATTTTGTAAATGTTGAACTCCATAAAGAGGTTTAAAGAGATCACTGAGAGAAAACACAATGGTTAGTAACCAAAATTTGTTCCTTCCTTCATTTATTTAATTCATTCATTTATTTATTTATTTATTTATTTGCACGCATTAGGTCTAAAGTCAAACCCAGCGAGTCTCGTCAGCTAGAGGTTAAATCATCAGACACTTGGAATGATAACAGCAAAATTCAAGGTAAATAGTGATAACATGAAAAATTAAATTGAGTAGAAGTCAACAAGTGAACTCCTTAATCATGTTTATCTTCTAAATTGATCCTAGACGAGCTCAGTAAACTGTTTGTCAAGGACACTATGGACACTGTTACATCCACAGTAACAGAGAAGGAAGAGGCGTTGAACGGAAAACAAACAAAGGTGACGCACTTTTAACCTTAGAAATAACGGTAACAAGTTAATGTGGCAAAAGAGTTTTAAAATGGTACTATGATCACATTTTTCCCCCTTGATTTTTTAGGTGTATTACATGGAATTCCATGAAAGAATAAAAACGCTGTTTACCGTGTAAAATATGCAAATGAGATGACTGATGATGTCATACATTCAACCCAATTTTATATCAAGTATATAAATAGAACTATCTTGGTCAATTTGCAGTGCAGACCATTGAAACTTGGTAGGCTAATAGTTCTACAGGACACTCACCTACGGCTATAAAAAATTATGTTCTCATGGCAACTCACTCTTTTCCAGTCCCCACCCACTTGATTTCAACATGTTAATGATTTTCAGCTCGCAAAACAGTAAACGAGGCCACAAACTTGAGCTAACATATTTATATGCTTGCTGGATCAAGCATATGAGACACCATTTGCAAATATCAAAATGGAGCGTTAAAGGTGGCCAGAAATGCCTTTAATATTTGGGAGGTCTGGAACCCAGTATGTTGCCATGCTAACCAAACTATTAAGCTCATATTGTGGAGCACATTTACTAGAATCTTACTGCAAGGAATCAAACATTTATGACACAAATTGGCTGAGATATCTTTTTTCTTCATATTTGATCAAAATTTGGTTGAGTGTATGACGTCATTACTCGGCTAATTTGCATATTTTAAAAACTTAAATATCTCTGAAACGAAAAGAGATATTTGAGTAAGGTAAACAGGATTTTTCTTCTCACACAGGCTACTTTTTATGTTCTAAATGGCTGCGATAGGAAAAATGCGATTTTCGTCATGGATTTGATCATAGTACCACTTTAAAGGTTTGTGGAGTCTAAAGTCATGAAAAACTAAGTGCTTTTCCTTAAGCCTGAATGTCTACGCTATAAATACCACCAGTTACCAGAACACTACAGTTACCAGAACACTACAGTTACAAGCCCTCTGGTGACTTTCGGTGAGCTGTTTTTCTCGAAAGGGTTATTATCTCAAAAATGGTTGGACTTTTCTTTGGAATAAGGGATTTAACAGACCTCAATGGCCAGTTTCCTCTTTGAGATGCGCCTGTCCGGAATCGTGGTAGTTGTATTCCCCCGGGTTGTATTCATCCAAAAAGAGCGTCTGACAGAGGAAATTGGCCATAGAACTTCAAAATTTTCTAACTGGAAAAAGTTATAATATATCGTCGTCAACAAGTAAGTCTAACATGTTAAGTCTATAGGCTTACTTTGGAAGACCTTTCTTTCTGAGATTTGGAAGGCTTATTTTGGATCGGACTATTTACAGGGTAGTTTATGAAATTTCATTTGTTCTGTTAAGGTTACTGCTGCATAAAAATGGCTAGGAAGTAGACTGTTTTCTCTTATACGTCACGAAATTAAGTACTGTATTTACGAATATTTTTAGCCGCGTATTCTAGCTAACAACCGCTTAATTTCTTCACCCAAAGAATATTCCAGATGCCACAGCATTTGCTTCAAGTAACACCAGCGAGTCAACACAAGTTATAGACACAAGGTAAAATAAAGTACAGTGGAACCCCGCCTTACGACCACCCCGTTAATACGGTCGCCTTGTTATTACGGCCACATTATTCTGGCCTAAGAAAAAGCTCAGTCAGTCATTTTCGTATTTAAAGAATCCCTTTAATACGGCCACCCTGTTTATACGGCCAGATTTTTGTGACCCGTTGGTGATCGCATTAACGGGGTTCCACTGTATTGAGATCATGACTTTTCATAATTGCGAATTTTGAGCTGGCGTTAGATTAGAGTTACCCCTATCTCCAAATGAAAGCCAACTATGCTCGGGGTAACATGAACATTAGTGCTTATCGTCTTAACCTTTTTCTTTGTTTTGCAGAATACAAGAGGCTACCGGCAAAAAGAATCCATGTAACAAATCACCAGTTACGGTTGAAGGTAAGCTAAGATAGTTCCTGTAAACCTCGTCCAAAGCAATTTAAATATCCGATTTTGTCACGAAGATATGAAACAACGAGAGCTCTGTCCAGTGTAGCGCGAGTACTCAAAGATGAAATTTTGCTGGCATAACAATGGCAAGAACAATAATTTGGTGTTAAGAACTTAAGTTGTTCTTGGTTTTGAAAAACCAATCTTAGCTACCGGTATCCTGAATTTTTCTATGCTATTTTAACTCAAAGGGTTTTCTTGTTAAAGCAATTTTTAATATATTTGGTAAGTTTAGAGCAATAGGCTTTTGGTAAGTGTCGGAAATTGATTCGTTCCTTAACAAAGTACTATTTGACAACGAAATACACGATGACAGCACAAATAAACGCAAATAAACCTGTTCGCCCACAGCCATCCGATTTCCATTTTAAATGTAATTTGCAGTTATCATTGCTATAAAACAGTTCCTATGTTGCAGAGTTCCGGGATGCCGTGGCAGGTGTCTGTGGACTTGAGAACCTTGGCAACACTTGTTTTGTGAACGCTGGCTTACAGTGCCTCTTCAGTGTCACACCATTCTGCAGATTCTTCTTAGGTAGGAATTCATCGAAAACGTGCGACGAGATTAACTTTTTGATATCTTTCTAATATGTAATTACTAAAACTAATTGAAAATTGTTTGACTACAGAGTCAAACACCAAGTAAATCTAAACGGTCTTTTTTTGGCTTCATACTTCATGATTTGTTTCTAAAGGACAACGTTTCTTCAATGTGCCTCTCTCTATAGGTGGAGGGCACAAAACAATGACAAAGAAACACCCAAAGAACAGTCAGGTGAGAATGTATCAGATATACGAAATAACGTTTTCTCAGTGGGCTCCTCCTTCCAAACTACCAACAACTGAAACCAGCCATTGAAAATTAAATGTAACTGCGTGGAGGAAAATTCTGTCGTTTTGCTTGGGCGACGTCTTTCTGTATAGAGGATCTTTACAATGTCTTTTTGTGTGTTTGGTTTCGCTTTGATTTATTAGGCAACTTTTCCTTCGACCGCCCTCTGTGATTGCTGTTAGGTTACCTTCCCAAGCCAACCACGAGCGTTTGCAGGAGGTGGAGGGTGGTGGGGCTCAGATCTGCAACAATAAATGAGAGTAGAGTTGACGTCGCCACACATAAGGAATTGTTTTATTTTTACAGCATTTGTTGAGCAAGAGCTTGGGTGAACTAGTGACTAAAGTCTGGAGTGGCTCCTATCTTCAGTGTGATCCTACAGATCTGTATACAGCAATCACTTCACAATTTAGCAATCAGCTTGCACCACAGAGACAGGTAACATAAAAACGAATTCGCTAAAAACACACTAGTATGGGAGCTACACAAAGCACTGAGCTTTGTATTGAGTCCGTGCATCATCCCTGTTGATCTAATGTCTGGAAAAAGGCCCAAAACTAAAATACTCCGAGCCTGTGTTACTTGGTGGGGTAATCAGTATGATTCCTCAACCTTTATTAACTATTCTTAATATAAATTGAACGATTTCTTTTTACTGTTTCTTAGCATGACTGCCATGAATTTCTTGCATTGTTTCTCGATGGCCTTCATCACGAGCTCAACTGTGCAGGCTCCGACTCCTCATTCAGTGACCATACTAAAAAGAGTAGCTCCGCAGAACAAAGATGGAGGTGGGTATGCTAAGCCCTTGATTTTCAAACAATACATGTAAATTGCAGAACATTAGAAAATAGAAAGTAACGTCGAAAACGCTCGGCAAAAATCACACTAGTAGTCATTCCTGGTCATCCAAATATAGAACACAGGACATTTGCAGCAAATACAAATAATCGTTCAAGATCAAAGCACGTACGATCTCGTAACCTTTCAACGCAGACGAGGTTTAGATCGCAACGTGATCGGACGTAACTTTCCTTTCAAAAGTTGCGCAGTCATTATTAGCAAGAATTGCACGTGAATAATCGTGGTAAGTAACGTCAGTAGCTGAGTATATAATCTTGGTAATCAAAATCATCCAATTTTCATCTATTTTCTAGAGAGTACACCAGAAACAACGATTCTCTTATTGTTGATACGTTCCAAGGACAACTGCAAAGCAAGGTAAAGTTGGAAGTTGGACGTTTGTAGTGCCAGAACAGATAATCAATTTATTCTTTAATATACTAACTTTCAGGATTTTTCTGAAAAACAAGACATGATTTCCGATTTCCTTACATAGTGTGTGACACCTACTCTGGCGTGAGCACCAGATCTGCTTGATAATACTCGACCAATATTTTAGAACTACCCTGCCTTTCCACGTCATCTGATTTGCAAATACATGTTCAGATTGTTGTAAGCTAGACCTACCTAACATCATTATTGAATATCTTCTCTAACTTCTTTGTGCAGGACACTTTGAAGAAGCCTGAATCATAACTGTTGCTGAGTCTTTCTTTCTCTTTCTCAGATCACTTGTTCTAACTGCAGCCATGAATCTTTTAAATATCAACCATTTACGTTTCTATCAGTGCCACTGTTGAGTGAATCATACCACACATTTGGCAAGTATACCATGATCATAGCAGTAGAACTTAAGATAACACTTCTTTTGGCACTGAATTACAGCTGAGCAGCTGAGCAGTCTTACTCTTATGAACACTGATCATTTCAATACGACTCTAGAGGCAAACGTTCAGTTAAAGACGGTGACTACTTTTCGTAAAGTATTTTGCGGATAATCAAATTCATTATCAAACGGGTTTTTTTTTTTCGCAAAAACAAATGTAAACTAAAGTTGAGGTTGCGTGTGCTCAGGACAACTTAGAAGACAGCAATTTACCTGTCAAAACCGGTTACCTATATATAGTGTAAATACCGTGCAATATCTGTGCTCGTTTCGCCTGTTATTTATTTGCCTCTGCGGATTACAGTTGAATACTCGAGAACGTATCATTTTTATAGCATGCTGAAGCTCAGGAATTTCGTCAACGACAGATCTGAAGTAATTTTCTGAGGGCTTGACATTTCTAAACAAAGATAGAATACTCTGAAGAGGTTTGAGTAAGAATTTTTCTCAAAAATTTGTAAAAGTTTTATTTGTTTCTTGTTTCCATCTTTTGATCAAGTTTCAAATTTCCCACGATCTTTACTCCAGCTACTACAGGTCTTTGCTGCTAGTTCTTCACTACAAATCTTTACGCGTGTCACGCCTACTCACGCTGTTTTTTTTTTTCTCTTTCCAATTTTCTTTTCGTTTCATAGTTGTCACGTGGGTTTACCGTGATCCAAAGGAGACAAATGACGGCAAAATACAGGCAGTCAAGTGAGTCTAAAAAAGTCAATTTGAACCTTACATACTATCGTACCTGATGCCATCCAAGAGACACGACTATGAACGGTTCAACAGCAATGCTGTGGAAAGATTCTGTATCAATATAAGTATTTCTTTTCTTCTATTTGAGTTCCCAACAAAATGATATGTCCTTTATTTACTGCTAAAAGCGAATTTTCTTGTGCATAAACTTGTTAAGTGTTCTTGCTTCCGAGTTCGAAGTAATCTATTTGTAGCTCTGATGGTCGTCTTTCTCGTTGTTCTAGGGCTTCTTATTTACTATACTTTCTTCTTTGTTCTCGATCAGATACAAAGTTCAAGTTACCAAACCAAGTACTGTGCTTAAACTGAAAACCAACTTTGTTTCCTTACTTACCACCGATGATACGCGTCCATATCTGAAGGACCTTAAAGTATCCGTGGTGCGAAACAGTCAAATAATATCCATTATGGTAATGAAAATCTATCTTTTGTTGCGTTAGTTAAAACTCATGAATTTAACGTAAGACTTTCGCTGGGTTTTGCGCAAAGGAAAACTGTTGCGTGAGTTTCTTCAGCTACTACTACTGCATTGTAATTTAGGCAACAAATCGAGGATGTGTCACTCTGTTTCCTCATTTGCGTCCAGCCAGAAGCCACGCAATACACTGACTAACATTGCAATACCATCTGGTCCCGATGAGGAAGAACTATGATCATTGGATGGCGCGTTCATTTGGCAGTGTGGTTACAAATTAAAATACGGTCGTTGGAAAGCGCCTTAAGGTTGGATACTTGGTTCCAGAACTTGTTCATTTTGGAGTCTGACCAGTCATATTTCTCTTACAGAGTGACGACAAACAGCTAACACCATTCACTGACCGCAGAAGCAAACTGTACATATTTAAACCTTCAAATGCTCCCGAGTCTCTGTACGTTCAAGATGACAACATGAAAAGAACTTCTCTGTCATGTCCCGCGGGACGAGTGTTGAGTCAGACTAACGACTCCACCATGTACTACTCTCCAGAGGCTGCAAGTGCTTCAGAATTCATGTCAGCACTTGAGTTTCAAAGTGAGTCTGTTACAGTTGACAAATCGCCGCTTACTAAACACCATCACAACAGAATGACAAGTCCTAATACCAGCACTCCAAAGACTCGCGCCGGCAAGAGAACACGTGCTTCGTTGTCACACGTGTATCGCTTGAGCGGCACGTGTTGTATTTGTCTGGAGGAGAAGTCTGATAAGCAACTTATTCCACATGACAAGTGTGGAAGACTGTTTTGTCGCCAATGCCTTCAGGTGGGTGAAATCCGTCCAAACTAAGAAGCTAAAAACACCACATTCTTCGTGAAGACAACATTTTTACCATGCAAAGAGTAGAATAGTCTCCCCCAGCTAATTAGATCCAAAATGTGAGGAAATCAGAAGACACAGAAAACTAACAGCAAGGGATAAGTGAATATACCTTTATTTATGCCTTCGTTTGAAATCATAAACTCGTTTATGGCAGTTTTCGAGGATTGGCTTTTCCCTTTTTGATATTATTAAGTTCCATATTGTCTCAGACAACTTCTGTGAACAGAACTTACCCGAAACTCCATTATCGCAAATATCCTTTATGAATCTTGAAGCGGAGACTTCTGGAAACGGAAGTGATGATTCAAATCAGGGGTCGATGGAAACAGTTTTTGTCATGGGCGTATCTGGGCTGATTAGAAGCAGTTATATTCACTTTGAGCACAATTGATGAAGAGTAACTTGTTCATTCCTCGCATAGGATGCAGCGGGAGGAGTTATTGATAACCAGTTGTCTTGCCCGGTAAGTAACTCATGTCACAAGTAGCGAATCAAACAGGATATGTACTCTATGGTCATGTCTACATTCCATGTCGCATTCTAATTAATTTATAAAATTTGTGTAAGGATAGAAAAGAACCAACCAGAACGTGGGAATACGTTTTGTTTTTGCCCCAGTAAGTCTCATAAGTTTGTTATTAACCTGACATATTTTTTGCTGTCGACAGAGATGTGCAAAGCAAGAAGCGGTTATTCACTCTCGTGAAATTAAACACAAGTCAAGGTATTGTCTTACCTGTGGTTAAATTATCCACGAAAACCAATATTTAGTCAAAAAAAAACGTCGATCTGATCTGATCTTGTTCGATCTTGTTATGCACAGTCGTTGAAGGGAGTCTCATTATCTCTAAGTTGAGTCCAAATAGGGAATGTAGTCGGGACTCTTCCATGTTGCAATCCATCCTATTGTCAAAGAGTCTAAGGAAATGACGTGAGTCAAACGTTGTTACCATTAAAATCCAGATCAAGGTTCTACAAATAAATCTAAAAGAGGTGCCTGAATAGTTAGTCGGAAGCAAACACAACATTCTTTTTTTCAGCTCTGTTTGGTTACAAAAATTGTTCGTGTTTAGATTTTACATGCAAAATGGAACGTTTTCCATTAAGAATTTGTTAACAATCAGGGTTAACAGCTCGTTCCTTTTATCCCAGTTTTCCTATCCTATTTCTAAGTCTTTGGTCTTTTCTTATCTTTCTTCTTTTTCAGAATGATTATGGTTCCGTGTCTTTTACGGAGATTCGAAGAAGACTCCAAGGTAATCTGTGTTTCGGCAGAATCATAAGTTTGATACCCTTTTGAAACTATAAAGTGTTGATGGGTCTATTGGCTTAATGTTCAGATGCTTTACCTCTCAACTCGAACATGATGTCCGTTCCCATCAGTGTGTCATATTACTATTGCGACAATTCATGCGTTCTTTTGTATTTTCAGACGAAAAGGTTATTTGGACATCCTAACCTCATCATTGTACCCATGAACATTCTTGGAAAAGATATGCACTCTTTCATAGCGAGGCTGTTACCCGAACCTGTGTCTTCACTTCCCTTCACGTTACACCTTGTCGATCAACAGGTTAGTATCGAATAAAGTAAAACTATCCTGTATTTGTCGGTTTTCAACCTTGGCCGTCCACACGGGTGAAAGTGATCGTTAACGTTGGCGTTAAGTAAACGCTATCCCCTGAAAGGATTTGGATTGCTTAGTAAACGCAGAGGTTAAGCCTTGCTGAAATTTAATTTCCGATTTTATTCAAATTAATAATTCCTGTACATTGGGTGGAACAAAATCTTGTCCTTCAGAAAATATCATTTGGCTGCGGCACTTTCTCAAATTTAATACTAAACAGTTAAATTTATTCACTCCTTCTTCTCCCTAGGGACTTCACTGTTCGCGTTGCACTAAAATAACCGGATGCACTGGTTGCCAAGTCATCAGTGACGCCATCCTTAACCTACAGTCATTTGACAATCTAGCTGTTCAAGTCACCAACATTACTCGTTGGGAGGCGGAGAGGGTAGAAAATTCATCCTCTTGTATTTATATTTAGAACTGTCGTGTGATGGAGCGTAACGCATACGACATGATTTCTAACGGCTCTATTCTACCTGGAAATATTTTTTGAAGGGGAGGGGGGGGGGGGGGGAGAGGGCAGAGGGAGATGGAGGAACAAGGAGCGATTTTAAACATATCCAGAGCTAGCATTTTCAAAGCGGGACGGAAAGAACAGTTGGATGTGAATTCACTTAACCTCACCTCACGGCCTTTTTCGCCCACCTTGTAAATTAATAGGGCTAGGGTTGAATATCCATGGTAAACGTGTTTTCCCAGTCATGGGCTCTTGGTTTTCCGCATTGAGGAGATATTATTGAATTGCTTGAATGTTTGTTCATTAGATGTGTCGTTGTCTTGAGCACGACTCAATGTGGAAAACGCGAAACACAGAAGATCCACTGCAGCTTCAAAAATGTTTGAAGACATTTATAGAAAGGTAACGCGATTGACAAAAAATTAGTTTAAGGCTCTTTGGATACATGATCAACTCTGCATCTCTTGGACATCCATCCGATTTTGTCACTTACCAAAAGATAACACTTTTAAGAGACTCTTTCCTCTTCTAAAACGTTTTCCTTTCCAAAGAGAGTAGTGAGCTCTTGACGGTTGCTATTTTTACTGTAAAGGGAATGTTTTCGATTTAAATACATGTATGTTATTGTCCGGCCTAGGTCGGTCCGTATAGTGAAAAACTGTGACCGAGGTCAGCATTTTTAAGCCCGAGGTCACAGTTTTTCACCATGCGGACCGACCCTAAGCTGGACAATAACATGTTTATCTTTTTTTTCTTGCGGTAAATTGGCTTACAAGTGGGTTTGCGCAACTTTGTCATTGAATCGGCTTACGCGCCGTCTACAAAACCATTCGTAAAAAGTCTAACGAGCGAACGAGCGAGTAACTCAGATACTAGACAAAGAAACATGTATCAAAGAACAGATTTATTTCGAACTACCTTATGTTAGTTGCATTTAATTCGCCAGTTAAGTTCTCCTTAAGTGTTTTCCGGTGTGAAATTTCATGCAAAGTTGGAAGTTGTACTACCAGACAACAATTTCTGTCAGTCGTTGCGAATCACTCGAAATCAGAGTTGTCTACCGTAAATTGAGTAACAGATAGCAAGGAAATTCGTTAAGTGTATTCCACATTCCATTTAATTCAAACACAGGAACGATAAGAAAGGTTAACTCGACTGAACTGACTAATTTTTTACTTAAAATTGTACAGAGAGACACACACAAGATTACGCGCCATTACAGCGCCGAGCTACAAACAGCCAAACAAACTCTCACAACTTGAAACACTTCAATTGAATTTACTTACAGTGACTTTCCTTGCATTTAAAGGTGAATAGAGATAAACTTGCGCTGATTAGTCGTCTATGGAAGTGTAAAAAGGGCGAACAATTAATGATTACCGCTAATTCGTGCACGAAAATAGATCAACTCGACGGATTCCGCCCGCTGTGGCGGTCCGAATGAGAATGAACCAATCAGATTGCAGGATTTGTTGAATTCCACCCGTTCACGAGCTGAGAAAAAGATAAATTACGTTATGATGTACTATCTGTACTGCGTAAAATGTTTAGACTAACGCTTTAAAGTATCATTTAAAAAATATTCTTTCTCAAATTACACATGGCTATGAATTGTACTTAATGTCAGTATTGTGATCTTACAGTACTGTAAATGGCTAACGTAATTCCTCATTTGTTTTTCTAAAGCGAAGAGTTACCAGATACGTGGTATTGTCAGAAGTGCCGCGAGGAGAGGAATGCTTCCAAATGTTTTTCTATGTGTCGGCTTCCAGACACACTTATTATTCATCTCAAAAGGCAAGTTATTTTATTTTTTGTGTAGTGTATGAGCCAAAAGTACAATGAAATTATTCAAGACAGAGACATAAATTTTCCTCATATATGTAATAGCAATTGGACCGACTGGAGTATAATCCAGGGAGCAATCGCGCAAAGCGCGAGCCGGAGGCCGATTTGAAATTACGAGCACGATTACTCCCTAAATTGTATGACACGAGGTCCAATTACTAATTAATCGTATTTATAACAAATTTGGAAATTTAAAAGTCTTTGGAGAATTTCTTTGGAGCGAAAAAGTCAGTAGCGCTTTCCATCAGTTTTAAAACGTGTAGGAAACATTAAGAAAGAAGCCATTAAAGCGCACGTAATTGACGTGAGAATATTCCAATGCCATAGATTGAGGTGAGCGATACCGGACGTTGTTAGGATATTTGAATGTAAAGACTCGTCATGGAACTCACAAAATGACATTGCCACACGTTAGGTACAGTCAAAGTGGAGTCAAGATCACAGCACCTGTTGAATTTCCTGTGGAAGAACTTGACATGGCTGAATTCACCAAGTTAGAGCTTGGAGCAGGAGAGTTTATCTATGATCTGATAGGCTGTGTCTGTCACGAGGGAAGTAAGTGAACAAACCAAGCTCGTTACTTTTAAACGTACTCCCTCACTTAGCCCCACCAAGCTCTTTGGTTGCTCCAAACATTATACGGAACCAATCAGAGCATAGATCTTAACAAGGTAAGAAACAATTTTCCCGATCTGTAGCTGTTATGTTTTCCTAAGTATTGCCAAAACAACGGCATTTGTTTTACCTTGCAATCAGGAATATGTTTGAATCGGACCGGCCATAGGACGTTTCAATATAAGAGGCTAGTGTATCAGCATGGACTTAAGCGCATTTAATGCTACTAAGGTAGAAGAATGTGGTAAAAACTGTAGAAGACACTTTGTTACTTTTATAATTTTGATCTGTTTAATTAAAAAAGATCAATGATCGTGCGACTTAGGTTTAACTGTGACTTAAGAAAATTAGAGTGTGACAATAGCAGGTTGAATTAATCCCTCATCAACCCTTATCAGTATCTGTAAATAGTGATAACGTTGGAAAGAAAACTACTTTCTTATCTAAAAAAGCTTAAGTCTTATTTCCAATAAAATGTTGATAATGACTTTAAACTAATCATTAATAAGTTATCAACGTCTTGCTTGAACTTCAGGTTACAGCAGCGGCCATTACACTGCACTCACCAACAACAATGGCGTCTGGTACCGATATGATGACAGCCATGTTACCAAGGTAACTACTCCCAATCTTATGTATGTAATTCAACGTTTGTTTTTGAATATTCCTCAGTTACTTTAAACAATTAAACAACGGTGTGTGAAGGCGTAAATGATACCATTTGGCTGGAATACGTATGGACATTGTTGTTTTTTTTTCTCCTAGGAAATGCCAAGCAACATATGCTATGCACAAGCGTATATCTTGTTTTATCGTAGACGAGCCGGTAGGATGTTCGTTGTTATACAGCAAAATTTTTACTGACATATTCAAACTTTTAATGCATTTAATTTATCAGTTTGTGAATTATAATACAGAAAAACAGTAAATCCTGAAGAGGAAGATTTATGATGAAGGACTCTCTTAGATGAAAGTCCCAGCCAAACAACAAGACATAAACAACAACGAAGACGTAGGAATGACATGAATACTCCAACTTAAGTAAAAGTTTGAATTTTTTTGGCAGAATTTTAGAAACTTAACAACAAATATTTTTTCTCCTTCGGTTTTTTTACCCTGTTTTTGCAGAATTTCATAAACACTAAAGATATTTAGAAAGGCTCTTCAAGATAACTTGTAGCTTTAATCGGCAGTTAAGGTCATTCCTCACATTTGCATTGCGCATCCTTACTGCGCATAATTTATGGCGTCATTAGCGCGCGCTCGTGCACGCGCACATTGAAAACATGACGGATTTGCCTTGATATTGAGCTCTGTCAGTTGAAAAATGGCTCTAGCTCACCAACGAGCACGGGCACCCCAATTTTTTTTCCCAGTCATTGTAATCAACTTATCATAAGCTTTGCGTGAGAAAAGACTGATTTAATTTCTATTGCTGAAAATTGAATAAATAAGAAAAATAGCAGATACACTGTGGCCTTTTCTATTTTGCAGTCGGTAACCACGTCAAGAAATTTGGTTCAAATTTTTAATCAAGGATTTAGCTTTCTGTCTGAATCACACTTAAAACGTTTATTTGTGTCCGACACATTATATTGACTGTAGTTTAATGCGTGTTCTTATGAGTCCGGGCTCACAAAGATGTTACAATTACTGGGAATGCGTTCTTATGATAAGCATTAAATAATGCCAAAATGGGGCATTTTCAATGCCTCACTGCTCCTTAATGAGCATGGGCACCCACCTTTTTTATTTCAAAATTGAAGTTATCGTATGACAAATATTCAGTGGACAAAGTTTGAACAAAAATCTATTGTAACTTTTATTTCAGAGGAATTACCTTAAAATCAAACGGAGTCGTTTGGACTAGTTAGGGTGTTCGGTAGATCATGTCACAATCGGTTCATTAAACCTGCATGCTTTTTCCTGTTTGTGTTGTTGTATTTCAGTGTCACCACTAGGCACGTCAACAAGTGATACTCAAGAGTAAGTGAAACCTTTGATTCAAATTCATGTTTGGGTTTGGTTTAAACTGCATTGGTTCAGTCCCATTGCATTAACATGAGGTCTTACTTCTACGTGTATAGTTCCAAGGGCACTTTTGTCAGAGTCTTCAAATACGATTTTCCGTTAGAGTTATCACTGTTGTTGACGAGGTCCAGTGTAAATGAAGCTTGCGAAGAAACTGCGCCTAAAAATGTTTCTAGTTTGCTCATCAGGTTGTTCACATGGATACTGAGGCGAGTTTAAACTTGATGACACCACACAATCTTTTAGCGACTGTTGCAAGCATCGCGTATGGGAATGTATTAAACAAGCTAGCTCAGAATGAATCTCTTCGTAACTCAGTGGCTAGGTAACCCGACCGAAATCTGGGAATTCAGGAAGTCACCTAGGAAGTCATCGAAAACCGTCGCATTTTTCTTTGTCCCGCGCTCACGACTCAATGAAAATGTCATATTTATCAACTTTTTTCTACTCCTTTATTTCTTGAATGTTTATCATTAGTATTGTTTTTCCTAGGACTTTAGAGGATAAACACGTTCCTTCGTCAGCAGAAACAGAAAGCACTGCAAATGAAGAAGATGTGCCACCACCAAAACTGTCACAGTGTTCGCTCGAAGAAAAAAAGGTGGGATGGGCAACATTATAATTACATAATTTAGTGCTAGCTATAATTATAACGTTTACTTATAATTTTATAACTCTAGACTTAAAACTTGATTGCGTTTTTTATCGAGAACATATTTCTTCCCCACTACCATGATAATAGTTGTCCTTAATATAACAATATTTTACACGTATTTCTTGCTCAGTTTTCTGAGTTTGTTGTTTTTTAACTTTTTCATCTAGAGAACTTTAAAAGAGATTGGGGAGGAACTGACACAAAAACTTGCTATACTGCAACCCGCTGCTCGTAGAGGTAAAAGTCAGGGAGTTGTTATTCTCGTTAGAGTAAAATATAGAGATAAACAGCTGTTTTCATGGCCTCATGGTTAGTGCGCTCGTCTCCGGATCGAGCGGTCCGGGTTCGAGCCCAGGGGCCCGTTTCTCGAAAGCCCCGGAAACTTTTCGGGCCCGTAAAGCCATTTTTAGTTCATCTGTATCTAAAAACGGAGAAGTGTATACGCCTGAAACTTCCTGTATGAATTCAACCTCTGTTCATATTAAGAATATGGGTGTAAAACAGCTCTGTAATCGTAAGGTTCGAGATTTTGCTATGGCTTTCCGGGCCCGAAAAGTTTCCGGGGCTTTCGAGAAACGGGCCCCTGGCCGGGGACATTGCGTTGTGTTATTAGGCAAGACATTTTACTCCCACAGTGCCTCTCTCCACCTAGGTTTATAAATGGGTACCGGCAAATTTAATGCTGGGAGTAACTTTGCGATGGACTAGCATCCCATTCAGGGGGGAGTAGAAATACTCCCAGTCGCTTCATGCTACAGAAACCGGGATAAGCTCCGGCCTGACGAGCCACTTGGCTGGTATACAGACTTTACCTATCTTACCTTCATTGGATTTAAAGCCAGGTTCTTATTCTACAGTTTCTGAGGGTGTTACTGTTGAAGGTATACCCGTAGCGTTATTAACTGCTTTGCCTTTTTTCATTAGTTTGTCGAAGCAATTCTCCAGACAACAACAACCCGACGCCGAATCAAATCAAACGGTGAGCCAGATATAAGTGAGATAGCATGGCTATAAACCGTTGTTTATGGCCATGCTATCTCACTTTGTGATTATGTGTACAGGGCTGCAAATAATTTTTTTCTCTTTAAAGAGAAAGACTCATGTCCTACTAAAACACCATCTTGGTCAGACAAAACAAATTGTGGTCGGGCATCACTAAAAAAAGCAAGATTTACTCACGGTAGATTTTTATTCATCCTTACCGTAAAGTAATTTACGATAAAAAATTTTCTGGACATCATGTCCGCCCACAGTTAAATGGGAAGTCCTTCTATACGGCCAACGCTTAAAAATGACCAGATATTTCGATGGCTTGTTGCTATGGATTAGCAATTAGTGACGACTTACTGCTGTAACAGTTGAAAAGATTACCTGTTCGTCACTACTGTGTTTACTTCCAATGCATATTTTGTAAAGGACAGTGTGTTTTTTTATCGCTTAGACTGCATGCGTCATTTGCTATCTAAAGTCACATTCTCGATACAATAGTTAAAATCGATCGTCCACAAGCACATTTGAATTTTAACAAATTTCTTTTTTGCTGTAGAAGAAGATGGATGACAAAGCAGAAAATGCCTGGCAAAACAAAAGGCGAGAAATTAGTTGTAAATTCTGGCAAGTTAATAATAATTTATAGTTTGTATATGTTCAATGTTACCTCTTACCGATGCATGGGCACACATGTCGTTGTTAGATGTTGTTAGTATTGTAATAGAAAGACATGTTGTCCATGTTGTGGTCATATTACTTGTTAGTTGTTTTGTGCACGGAACAGTCCGACTTACTGGCTAATTCGGGCACTATCCAAATTAAGAATTAAGTTGCACAGTTTGTAAACTTAACAAAACTCTTGCGCCCACCTGTATGGACAGTATAACAATGCTTAGAATCCTCTTTCTTTAGTAACATTTGTGAAGCGTAATTCACTTGACACTTATTGGCTGTCAAAGTGTACTTTTCGGCCTTCGTGGGACAGGATTCCTATTGTCCTGAACGTAGCGCCAGGGAATGACAATCTGGTTTGTGAGATAAATGCAACTGTAAGCCATCAGTGTGATATGAGCTATGTGACACAAAAATTTCGTTACCAGTTTGAGGTGCGGGATCAAGAGTATTAGGAGCCCGCCTGTTTCTCCCAAATTCGAGTCTTTAATGCAGTGATATGGCGTTCCAAGCAACAGGTCATGAATAGGTACTAGGCTGCGATAAAAAAACCTGTTTCTCAGTCAATGGAAGGAAAATTGCACGGCACGTATAGGATCGTATAGTAGAGGCAATCCTGTCACGCTTGGCTTTTTTGGGTCCGTCGTTGGAGTATTCTACGTAAGAGAAATTATCAAATTCTCTTAACTCAAATTTGCAGCAACTGACAAACCAAATAAACCCGCGGCCAGATCTGCAGGAACCTGCGAAGAAGGAAAGGTCAACACATGTGGCTGTAAACAGTGTGAATATTTCAAGGCGCTGGAGAGACAGGTACTTTATTTGCAGTGTGTACCTTGCGTCATTGTTTAATCCTAGTACTGGTATAGTACTTGTTCGGATACACTGCAGTCAAGCTCTGTATATTCACTCAAACGTACAAGCTCTCCTGTTACTATCTTTCAAAGCGAGTCCTGGTGCAAAACATTCGCATGAAAATTTCTTTTTGTAAACAAGCTATAGGCTTAAATTGCATATTTAATAAAGCTGTTTTTGGCAGTATATATTTCGTACAGCCATACAAGACAGCTTGTTGACCAACATTTTCGTCTCCCTTGCAGATAAAAAAAGCCAAACATTTAACCGATGAACAAAGTAGTTTAAAAGATGCTTTGGAGATGGTAAAAAAGGTCACTACAAGTACACGAGACTCATCGAACTCAGTTTCAAAGAAATCCTCATCAGTTTCACTGTCAATACACTCGTCAGTGTCACCTTCAGCATCCCAATCCTGCACGACTGTGTCGTCTGAATATCCCGGATACTCTCTTCCAAAAGATACCGCTGTACAAGTCACCATTTGTGACCATGAGAAGAACCAATCTCCAAACACAAAACAGCCTCACAAAAAGTACAGGTAAAGTTTATTGCAGAAGGGTTTCGTTGATAATAGAAAAAATGTAGGTGGTATATACGTCGACAACATGTGATTAGCTGATTTGTAGGTAAATGAAGTTGATGACAAATTATTAGTTTATCCATCATAGTTTTTTGTCTGTTTGTAAACATCAGAACCTAAATGGTATAATAGTACGATTCAAACTATTTGAAAATTAGCTAGGAAAACCTGATTGAAATTCTGATCATTCTAATGCTTTATTTATACTTTATGATTCCTGTTTTGTTTAGTGGCGACGGTAGCAGCCTCGATGATGTGGGAAAGTTATCGCGGAAGCTGAAAAGTGCGATAGAAAATGAAAACATCAGGTTTGTTAAACTGTCTTGTTAGATAGGAGAAAAAGTCCAAACGAAGGCATACACTCAATATAACTAATATACGTAAGATTGCTTAAAATCGTACTGAGGCATCTCCACGACTTTCGACAAAACCTCCAAAGATTAATTCAGTTGAACCATTGGTACCATTTTAAAACCGATAAAGTTATAAGGGAGTCCAATCAAGCTGTATTGGTGATTTAGGGGTTTGTGTGACTATTCCACCAGACGTGCCGTGACTCTGTTAAGGCGCGGTGCAGACCCTAATGTGTTGGTGAATGGACTCAGTGCTCTTCATACTGCAGTGGGACTTGACTCTCCTCTTAATCTCCGCTTCACTCGTCTGCTGTTGGACTATGGCGGTGACCCTGATATCTCGTCCGCAGAGGGTTTAACGCCGATTCATGTAGCCGCCATGTGGAATCGTGTCAACTGCCTCAAGCTATTGATTGATCGTGGAGGAAACCCTTATCAGAGGGACAATGAAGGAATGAATGCACTAAAGCTAGCGAAAGCGTTTGAAGCGGATACCAGCGCGGACACATCGGACTTCTTAGAGAAGCTTGACGACAGAATCTCCAAACAACTCCAACAAGCTTCTTTCCAATCAGTGTCGCTAGGCTCCGACTCCGCCGATGAGCTAAGTCCTCCTCTCCAGTCTCCTCGCGTGGGGTGTAGCTTCCCGGTGAATGGACTGGGAAAGAGAGTCTCCGTGAGAGCTGTCGGTCGCAAGGTGTCGCGTAATTTTCGCAGAGCTTCGGGTCAGTTTCGTCGTGGAATTCGTCAGATCCGTAGTTTGCTTAGCAGTTCCTCTGGTAGTGATAGACAAATTAAGGATTAGTTTACATGATAAGAAATATTTTATTGTAATTCAAATGTAGATGTAAATATAGCAAACGAGCATACCAGGACAACACATAGCTTTGTTGTAAAATAGTTAATTTGATGCCATATTTATTTCCATTGTATGAAGAATTATTTATTTTTTAATAAACTGTTAATTTGATTATCGTTGACTAGTTTGTGTCCTCTGGGCCTCGCTGCCAAGCTGAATTTTAATATGTCGAAAGTGGTCTATTTGACGAGTATGGCGAAAAACACGAGTGACACCACGTGGTACGTCTTAGGCCTAGGACAAACGTCGAATCCAAGTCGCGTCGAACAAATTAAAAACAGGCGCGACAAAGAGTCGACTTAATTCCAGCGTGGCAGCAAACGTCGAACCTGCGTCGATCCTATTTCACAAGTTGCACTTCATTAAAACACAGGAATAAGCACGTGTCCCCGTGCTATTCACTCAATGCGCGACAAGTTACTGCTAGGACTTGCTAGCGAAATGCCGATACTCCTCTCTTCAGACAACGGTAGACCCGGCGCGGCTTTCTTTAGGTCCCTGTCACAAGCCTCGCAGTATGCAACGCTTTTACCGGCTGTCTATCCCTCAACGTCCTCGTTTTCTTCAAATACTGAGCATTTATTGCAAGTAGGCAATTTGCATCTCAAGCATTTATATTTAGTGTTAATCAAACAGGAACAACACACTTCCATCACGTTGTGCAATGTCAGCAATGACTTTCGGCATTCTCTTCCGGCACTCGTCCCCAGAGGCCGCGCTCCTTTTGGTCAGCACCAAAAGGAGCGCGGCCTCTGGGGGCGAGAATGCATTGCCGGTCGCGAAACTGTCTTTGTACAGCGCATGCTCGTCAGGGGGGGGAATAGCGTTTGGCAGATGGAGGAGTATGTATTTTTGTGACGTTTGCCCAGTCCATCACATTTGAATAAATTATCTTGTAATTTGCATGATTTATGAATAATTCGAGTTCAGCGCGCGTTTAGAGCGGCGTTTGCTAAAACGCCGAACCACTGTCGCATTATCCTACTTAGCAAGTCGAACCTATGCTAGAATCGAAGCAATTAATTTATTAAAGCAACTAATTTATTAATGCTCATAAAAACGTACACAAAAGTTCTAAAATCTTCAAACCTAGCATACACAATGTCGTTAGCACGGAGACAAATATCGCAAACATATGGCTTTCCTGGTTTTTTATGGGCTGTGTAAGGTTCGCATGGTATTGTGGTAAAATGTACAGCCGCCATCTTTTTTCCTACGGCGGATTGCAGCAAACGTCGCACCATTCATGCGCCTATTTCAAAATTAATAGGTTCGACTAAGATTCAACGTTTGCCCTGGGCCTTTTACTCTTTGTCAAGGGACAATGATCTATTGTCTTCATAGCCTTGCTAAATTGGAAAATAAATTGACTTTAATGAAGGTACGCTCGATAATGGGCTTACACGATATGAAATCGTCAAACGATGATCGTCTCGAACATTCTATCTTAACCCAAAATTGATGAATTTTATTTTGGAAATGGAAAGTATGTGCATGATGTACCATTGCCGTCTTCAGGGAGAGAAAATGGTGATTTCATACAGATGTATGGTTTAGTTCAACGGCTTTTTCTGCTGCACACGTAGAAAATATGATAAAATCTTACAGGCAGATGAAGTTGGGATCAATTTTGAATCGCAGCAGATTCGAGGCAATATCTTTGTTTTCTATAGTGTTTATGTGGTCAGCTACGAAAGCAACTGCTCAAACTGGCAAAGAGGAACTGCTTCACAAAGACAGCCAGGACGAGCTTTCAGGCGAAGCCAACGCTGTTATATTTGGAGTGTTTGTGCTAGCTGCGTGTGGTTCAGTTTATTTATGCATCTCGTGGACCTGCTGTTTTGAGCACGAAATGATTTACAGAGATGATCACGGATGCTGTCTATCAGATGGACTGCGTCTGTTAAATAGCGAGAACAACGAAAATAACACCGTTCATTTGACTGAGAACATGGTCGACGAGGTATAAAGAGAAAAAAAACTTGCTCAAAAGTAACGTCCGTTGTACTCAGTTAAATTACATGAAAGTTATGAAAAATTAATTTGAGTTCGTGGTTTGTTGGCCTTAATTGCTGACAACTCAACCTCACGCTAATGATTTTCTTTTAAGTTTTAATGTCAGTGTTGCAAACACAAATATCATGTCAACTAGCAAGCAAGTATTTGGTATCTACCTCAAAAAGTCTTCTTACGGACGTCAGAGATGAGACATAACTTGGTCCAACAGTAGTTTATCCTGCACTTTGTTAATCGAGGTTATACTCCACGATGTAGTCAAAAAAACTTTAAAAGATCACTTGCTTACATGTGTTGTGCTTTAGCAATAGAGCACTTTTTCCTCGTTTATATAGCTTCATCTAAACACGAGGAGGGTTGGGAGAATTCGAGATAGTTATGTAAACCCGAGACGTAGTGAAGGGTTTGCTTAACTTTCGAGAATTCTCCCAGCCCCCGAGTGTTTAGATGAGGCTATGTAAACATGGAAAAAGTGCTCTATTGCTTTAATAAAATAATTCTCAAAAATACGCGCGAATCTGAACGTCACAACCGTGTTTACATACTCTCATCTAAACAGACCTATCAACCAATCAGAGCGCAGTAGCTCAGTTATTTTACAAAGGTCTTTGTTGTTTACAATCTCAGGACATGACAAACACTTTCAGGCATAGAATATAATGAAGATGGAACTTACGTTAATGAAAAAACTGGAAGTAAATTAAAACTCACAACTTTGAAATTAGATATAGCGAACTCAAATTAAGACAAAACAAACTTCCGAAATTGAAAGTGAGAGACTTAATTTAAATTTCTGCTTATTTTCAAAATTGCAGTAGTAATATTTGAGTAGTGCTAGTATAAGGGAATTAACTCGTGAATACAACTAATTGAACTGCGTTACTAGCGAATGTTCAGCTGGTTGTTTTCCAATTACGTGTGAAAACTCAAGGAAATTAAAGATCTAGATTCACTACTAAGTGGTATTGGAAAACTGCTGTTGGCTTTTCTAGAATTTTCGATCAACAAAGAAATGACCGAGCTACGGTAAATCCTCTCGTAACAAAACATAAAATGTGAATTGTGCTATATATTTTAACCGGAAGGCTTTAACTCCCAGTTTTATCGTTAGCAAACCAGCTGTTAAGTTCCATTATTATATGGCTAGCTCCGTGAGCTAGCGGGCAAGATAAATCAAATCCCGCGCTGTGATTGGCTACCCAAGCGGGAGAGATGGGGCTGCCTTGCCCGCTCGGGACTACCCGTCCTGTCCCGCAAGAAAAATTTCCCCGAAAGCTGTATAATAAATCCTTTATTGACCAAGCTTGTTCGGTCAAGATGACTGGATATTGGCATGGTTCTTGTTTTTCTTGTTTATGGACCTCGACTCCATCTCGGTCCATAAACACGCAAAAAAAGAACTTGGCCAATATCCAGCCATCTTGACCAAACAAGCTTGGTCAATAACCCATATATACGACCATACAAGTCATTCAGGAGCTTATACATGCAAACAGAAGCGTATAACCCCTGATGCAAACCATCATGTCGGAAACATGTTAAGCAACAAAAGGCAAATCATTTTAGGTCTGGGGTTCAAACGACTCCAAGTGAAAAAGAAAAAGAAAGGGCACATGATAAATCCGAATAGCGTTCACTGTCACCTTCATCCTTTTGTTTGTAAACGGCAAAACGAATCTTACATCTGGGGTACAAACCTCTCAGATTCCTTCTTATCTTTTTCTTGATTTATTTACTTGATCTATTTAGCCCATCACAATACAAATATTAACTGATTACATGTGATACTTATATGGAGATCTCTGTAAGTCCTAACGGGCTTTTCAGAGATGTCCCAGTCAAAAAAAGTAACAATACATCAATTACATTTTTTTGTGATGGCTAACATAAACATAACGAAGCTTTTGTTTGGAATCAAGACATTTTTAAAACCTGCATTTAAAATCAGTCTAATTATTTTGTATATGAAAATAAGTTTATATGTTCTTTTTTAAGAGCCATCTTACAAAGTTTAAAAACTTTCAGGCAAATGATTCCATATTTATGCTCCCTCTGTACCTTATAGAGAATTTTCCGTAATATAGTACTCTATTAGTCAATAGGAACGTTTAAAACTGAGGGCTTGTTGTAACTTACGTAGAAGTTCAAAGGTAAGTCATCATTGAAGTTCATTGACGTATAAATACATACAAAGAACTATAATGTACTTGTGGAGCTCATATGGTCATTAGTTTCAGAGACGTAAAAATCTGAATTTCAGGAATGTCATAATTCTCGCTTACTTATATACCGTGTCATAATAATTGAACACTGATTGCATACGTGTCGAATTGGTTCAAGTAATGATACAATATATCAAGTAACGCTATACCACGGTATTACAGTTCACAATGACTGCACTATAGGTAGTGGCCTGCTCTACCGATATCTCTTGATATTTTCAAAATTTTTTTAATTTTTAAGTTGTTTTATGTGGTATTCCATCAGAGTTCATCATCAATATATTAACCTAAAAATTTGGTATAGTTCACTTGTTCTATTGTCATTTCTTTGATTTCATCAGACAAGTTATTCAGTAACTTTTTTTTTCTTTTTTTTTGTCCAACTCTATGAAACGAGTTTCGGGTTAACTTCAATGATAATTTCTTTGTTGAGAGCCACAAAGTAATTTCTTTCAATTCTGATTTACGGCATTTAAAAACGCATCAAAATTTTTATCGCTCTAAACAACTTGGTGTCATCTGCAAATAGAATAATGATAAACTCTTGTAGCTCTTATAACACATAAATGTCTTTGATGGAAATGAGAAAAAGTATTGACCTGACAGTGATGCTTGTTGCACTCCTTTACTAGTGCAAATGTCTAACCATGCACTCATAGATTTCTACTGAGGCCCTTTTGTTAAACTACTATATTACACGTTATTTCTACTTGCAGTAAAATATACTTTAGGCTCGTTCACTCCTTCGTTTTTAAGCCGCTATATGGCTAGGCTTTTCTTTACTTTATATATTCTATACCCTTACCCCTAACCTAACCCTAAAGTAAAGATAAAATGTGAAAGTTTACTTCTCAAACTCATTAATAATTCATAACGGTGTTTGGATATCTGATCTTAATTAACATAAATTTTTACGATTTTGTTTCTCCGTTTTCTCCTTAGGTTTAGTTTCGATCGAGAAGATATATCAAGCAATCAACAGAGTGTTTGACCACATGTCCAAACACCTTGAAGTTCGTCAAAAATACTCCGCTGCGCGTCGTATTTTCTACTCTCTTCTCGGTGTTTCAAAATGTAGTCAAACACGGTTTTTCGTGTTTGATATATTACGTAAAGAACAGAGAGCACACTTTTCCCAGCTATTACGAGTAAGAGCGTTACACGGGTATCTTATCTTACCACTAAACTAAAAGTTATGATATGATACAATAAGAAACTGAGTCAAAAGTGGCTTGTATGACGTCAAAATTCAACGATCACTTTTAAAAATTAGCTTCTCCAGTTGCATCATGGGAAATTCCACACACACAGACACAATGAAGGCTGCTGCGTATGAAATGGCGACCACGCCCACAAAACAAAAGGCCTGCAAAGATAGAAGGAGAGTAAGACACATTACTTCCAAAACATTCGGATGTTTTATTTCGGACTTTTAATTTTCGGACACTTTTTACCTCATTTCGGACAATTTCGGACACTGTGATGAAACATAATTTAAGCAAATTTACGCCTAGAAGACACGAATTAGACTGAAAAGACATATGCGAAAATGATAGTTTTTTCTGCACCTTCAAGGTTGTAGAGATATACCGAGGAAAAATTAATATAAATTCTATGAAGCCTTTCGTATCACAAGGAGTGTCTCAACTAGAGTTCGCTTCATAAAGGAAACTAAGAGCTTTAAAGCTACTCAAAAATTTTAAACTATAATGTAAATATTTCGGACGGTTTTCTTTTCGGACAATTTTTTTTGTCCGAAATTAAAATCGTCCGAAATTCTTTGCAAGTAATGTATGAGTTGTATGTCTGGCAAGTATGATAAGAGAAACTACACCCGTAGGAATAATGGAATGACCGCTATAGTAATGCCTATCAACTTAACTAAAAGTAAAATTTGTTAAACTCGCAGTTATATTACAAAGAACAGAAGCAAACCTTTCGAAATCAGAAAGGAGTGTCTCATGTCATACACAAGTCAAATTCATGACTATTATCAAGCAAATGTTACTCACAGTGTGGACATCAGAATAGGCTTGTACGGTCTCATATGATACACTTAATACTATCAGAGCAATAATGTGCACAAGATAAGCACAGTATGTCAGGCGGCTTAGTGGAATCCAGAAACGAGCAGACAGGATCCTATCTACCAAACCTTCAAAAGAGAAAAAGCAAGGAAAAGTTACCATCATTTCCGACCTCGTAGATAATGTAATGGTCTTGTGTATAGACACCTTGATATTATCTCTCCCATTGTTCTACCTATTTTTCGTTTCTTTTTACTTTTACACATTGAACATAACATAACGAGATTTTAGAAGTTATTGCCACTCCAGTCCCTCGATTCGTCTGCACCACAATAGCAATAACAACAATAATCTTTATTTTCCTTTCTTCCTTCTGGAATTAATTCGTCTGCAAACTTCAAGAAATGTTCTCTTTTGTGTGAAGTGGCTTATTTCTGAGGTAGAACAAGGTGCCACTGCAATTAACCCAAGCGCTGTACAGCGGTTTATAGATCTGTACATTGTATTGTGTACGTTGTCTCTGTCTTTCATACTGCTTCAAAAATTCCTTCTCTTTATGTAAATATGTGAATGTTGTATTGCTTTTGAATTCTCCCACCAGTATGAATACTGAAAGGTAAGTAAGAGGCAAGCAGAATTGTACGGTAATAAAAATACAACTTGAAGTATTTATTTGATTTTCCATGTGGTAGAACCTTGAGTTACAGAACGCGTATTTGGGCCATTTCACGTCTTTGTTGCACTTGCAAATAACTTACCTCCGAGCCCGCGATGACAAGCAAAAATCACCCAGGCTAGTGCCAAGCTCCACGCACATCGCGAGAAAGTCCCGTATATGATATTCTCAGCACGAGAGAATGGTTGAGGATTGTCTTTTCTCAGAACTTTGTATTCACCATACAGAGTAGACAGGGCGAGAATGATAGCAACACACCAACCAGCCATATTGAATAAGTATGTGTGAACCTTACAAGAGGAAACAGTTAAAATGTTATAGTGAGTGTCGTCGCAGTAGTTGCCTCACGTTCATTCTCTTTCTCAAGCACAGACTTAAAATAAGCTTCACCTTTATTAGCAGATTGGTTTACTTAGAATACAATAAATGTCTATTATGATACTTAAGTTAGCGGCCTCATCCCCCCCCCCCCCCCCCTTGATGTGTTAGAAGGATCATGATGATGATGATGATGACGATGATGAAGATGATATTTAAGGTGATTCCTCGGAATTGCATTGTGCATCCTTACTGCTCAGAATATCACGCACAATCAGCACGCGCACACAAACGAAATGGTTGTTTTTTGTAAACGAATCTTGGGTTACGAGAGACAAATCATCGTTTTTTTCACGGAAAGTAGTAGTGGGATCTAACAATTTTTCCATTTAGTTTGAATGCAACGATCACCTTCTTTCCACACAGTGAATATAGACCAATTTCCATTGCAGAGTAACACAATTATCACTGAAAACGAGAGCATAGCTAGCACTCGTAAAAGATAACTGATACGTGGCCTCAAGAACACCGTGTCTTTGGAACATATTGAATCCCTGTCGGCTAAATATGGGTGCCTTTATCATGAAACGTACATCAAATTGCAATACATCCATTGTTGTATTTCTCGCTTAACATTCTCACTATTTTTCTGCTCTGAAAAAGCGTTAAGTGAATGTTGAAATATAAACGTTCTGAAAGAAGATCATTTAAGGTTACAGTATACCTTCGGGTCGACAATTTTCTTCAAATTTGGATTTTTGGGTCAAAATAGTGGTCGAAGAATAATCTCTAATTTCTGAAAAAAATTTTTGAAAAAGGCTAAATATTGGCGGAGAAATGGCGGTTTTACGTTTTCACTGGAAGTAAAAGTTTACCTCTTGATTGACAGCCCTATGGCGCGTATGCAATCAACCGAGACGATTTTCGCGGGAATTACCTATATGGATGTCACGAATTGACTACTCAGTTGATCAGCATTGTTGTTCTGACTACCCAGCATTTTTGATATTAGGCGTGTCTCTATTAAGTTATAAGTAAACATAGACCACGTTTAAACCATGGACCAGTTCGAAAAAACGAAAACAGCGAAGAACGAATGAAAATACATCAGTGAATGAAGAAGCGAAAGTTCGCCACTAGGATGAAGCTATAGTTATCGTATAAGGCGGGCAAATATTCGTGGTAAGAGAAAAGAAAGGTTCTGTAAAAATTTCGGAACTTGACAGCATATAACAGGGATGCTGACAGAGACTCTTCTGATGAGTCCGATATCGACGAATCGTCGGACTCGTTGACACCATTTGAAATATTATCCATGCACAGTTGCCCACACACAGTTGCTCTCCGCGCTGTCTTTTGTTTGTATCCTTCGCTCAGCCACTCTAGCGTTCGTATCCTTTTTAGTCTTCCCCATTTTGCCAGACCAGCTTCAAGAAAAACCGAGCTACAGAAAAATTATCCCTCTGCCTTCGGTTCCTTGAGCGCATTGCGAAACACAAGAGTTTTTTAGAGATTCGCGCGTAAATTTCACCAGGAGGTTAACTGTAGTAAAGTTTCCCTGCACTGATTGGCTTAGTTATCTGAGAACCCAGTTGAAGGCGTTTGTGGGCGGAGTTTATTTGCGAAGCAGAAAAGTTTTCTTAGCGCTGTTTTCTCGAATAAATTTTTTCACTTGAAGCAGACACTTTAAAGAGTTATAACTCAAAGGGAATTTGTTCAATTGCTCTTAAATTTGGACAGTGGCTAGTTTAACATATAAACTACAAAAACGTGTCTGGGAATTGTTAATTTCGAAATACTTTTTCTTCGAGAGCGATTTTTGTACGATCACTCCACATTTTTTTCATCCTATTTCGAAAATGTTCTCTAACTTTTTACTGCAATCGAATATGCCAAAACGCAGACACGTTGTTTAAGCGCTTTGGGCCCTGAAACCGAGGAAAAAATTAAATTGGCGAAAAACGAAATTCGCTTTGACTTGTAGCTTTCGAAAGGTGATTCGGGCGCTCGCATTTAGTGGTCGTGAAAAATTCGACAATTCACTTTCTTTCAAAATTCTTGGTATAGTTTGATAGCCAGCTCCATAAGCTTTAATTTGATGTAGGGGTTTAGGTATCTACAGCTTAAACTGCACGCGCTACATCGCTTGCGCGCGAGACACCCCTGAAGGTATACTGTAACCTTAAGGAACTATGGGGTTTATTGAGGGTCCTCCTGCTCCTAAACGAACACTGTTGTCCCCCCATTTTTATTTCAACATTTAAGTTCCAACAGGTAAACAACAAACACGTAAAATTTGCAAGAAAATCAAAGTAAGTCAGATGAAATAGACCAATTTCGATATATTAAAATTCAGCCTAAGACAATAGACCTCACCACGAGGCTCTGGGGAATAAACCCAACGAACTCTGTATTTATTCCCCGGAGCCTCGTACTGAGGTCTATTGTTTTAGGCTGAATTTTAATATATCGAAATTGGTGTATTAAGCTATGGGTCATCAGATTTATGGCTGAACTGACTTTGAAACTTATATTTAGTAATCAATGATGGGACCACTGGGTATCATTTACATTACGTACGAACAAATACAAGTTTGAGCATTGTCAGAACTTCCGACTGAAACATAAAAACAGACCAAAAGGGTTGGTATGATCTTGTTACCTTGGTGCGTAGCCTCCAGTCCTTTGAGTGAATAAGTAAGTAACCCAACACCATACCAACAAGGTACGGAGCAATGCGACAATAAGGCTTGACATATATGAGAGACCCAGAATCAACACCAGCATCCCTGGCCCTACAACAAAATGTTACAATAAGAATTCACACCCTACTTGTGGTACTTGAAAAAGATTTCTCCTTACTAGTGTAAATCTTAATGATGCACTCTTGGATTCTGCCATCGGATAAATATGAAAAAAACATAACTGGCAATGAACAAGCTGAGGTCTTAAGACCCCAGAAAAAGGAAAAAGTTTACAGTTAGGATAAGATTCTAAACTGTTTTCTATATCTATCTTCTGTGGTAAACATAATTCCTAAGTTCACAATTCTTGTTTCGGGTTAATATTTACCATGCAAGAAAAGGTTGAAAATATTTTAACAAGGAAAACTCCCAACATTTCAACTAACTTTAGTAAAAAATTCTGCTTTGAGATATTTCTATTTCTATGCTGTAAAGAAAACGACTTTAGGAATTACAGCGAGCTGTTAAATTTGCTTTTTCTTAATTGCTTTTCAACTAAAATAGCTTTCAATGTAAGATCAAAGTCTATTTTGTTGATTGGCCTCATTATTTAAATGCGACATGAATTTTTTTTTTTCAGAAATTACAGTTCCCTCTAGGATTACTTGAGTTCCCAAGAAACACCTATAGGGTCAAATAATAGTTACCAAAAACGGCCATCCATATAATTTTGTTAAAAAAAAGAGCATGGTGACCCCATCTTTTATTGCATGTTTGTACATTTATACGCGTAACATGATTATCAAATGTACAAAGTTTGAGAATTTGTTTATCAATACTGCTTCTTTTTTCTGCTTGTTCTCTCACCTTTATCTATGTCACACAACATCACATGTTTTGCATTGTGAGATTTTGAGCTAATTCTTGATCATCAGCAATAGTTCATGAAAAACATTTTGTTTTCTTGTAGAATTTGTATTGGTGATGTGTGCTTTCAAGTTAGAAAGTAAAACAAATTAGGTTATGGGCCCTTTAAAAGATAAAAAACAATGTTTCTTACTGATTCGCTAGAGATACAGCATCGAGGTCATAATGAGCATAGAGGACAGCTGTTGTGATAAAACTGATACCAGCCAACACACCAGTAATTGCAAGTAGTCCTGGCAGGCGAAATCTAGAGACAAAAAATAGGTCAGAGTAACAAACAAGTGAATATTAAGATGGCCTTACACGAGGGGACATGTCACATGGACATGTTGCCGCAACATGTAGCAACGACATATCCATAAACTGTACACATTAGGGGTCATGTAGCTGGGACGTGTAGCTGGGACATGAGTCAGGGGAAGGATTACGACTTGCACAAACACACCATTTCTACTCTGACTAAGTTTAGGGTAAACTGATGTGTTCTTAGCCAATAAGAAAGTAGACATTGATGCTTGTAGGCTATTATGAAATGCTTGATAATCTGCCTAATCAAAAGTTGGTATAGATGTTATCAGTCATGTCATGGTCTATCGCACATATAGCTACAAGTTTGGTAGACTAAATACACACTAAAGTAAATAGTCATACACAATAAAGTAAATAGTCAAAATAAGACAGCAATGCTGCTCCCTCCACTACCACCCTGTTATACCTGTATGCTGTGAAGAGGATGGCAGGAGCAATGATGTAGAACTGCATATCATTAGCTAGGTACCACGCCCAACCCATACACTACAGAGCAAATATACAGTAGAACACACAAGTTAGTAAATATACAACAGACAGACGGTCGAACCTCCAGTAAGCGACCACCCAAAATGTCAAGCCTAGGTGGTTGCTTATGGGAGGTTGTCGCTTATGAGATCTTAGACTATATTGGGTCAAAATTGTGCCTCATTAGCTTATGATAACTGCAGAGACTTACTCCCTGTGCCAATGCCCATCTAACCCATGTAATAACTTTTTGTAGCCATAAAAATATTGAAGCTTTCCAAAGTATTTATTTGGAGTATCACTCTGCTAAACTACCTTGTAAGGCAAACGGAACAAGTCTCATGATAGTTACAAATTGAATCTAATGTCATGGTTGTCTAAACATTAGGGGCTTGAACTGAAAATCAACTAATAAGGATAGGATTGCTAGCTTTAAATTTGACAGCCCTATTATAGTGCTGGTGATTTACGTGCTGTTCTTGAGTGAACAGTAAATCAGTTAAGACATTTTTAAAAGGACGTCTCTTTTAAGACTGATAGAATACAGTGTATGTACATTTTTCTTCAGATTTTAAATGTTATATTCATGTAAAAAGTCAATTTCAAAAAATAAAATCCGGTACTTCCCAATGAGAAATTTCCATCTCTTGCACTACCAAGGAATGTGATATTACAACACCTTAGTATCCAATTTCTGCTCTATTTTCTATCAAGTGGTCGCTTACAGGAGGTTAAAAACAAAAGAAAATTTCAAACTTAAAATTAGCTCTAAAAGTGGTCACGGTTGCTTACGAGAGGTGGTTGCTTAAAAGAGGTTCCAAATATAGTGATTTGACTGGGAAACTTTTGGTACTTTGGAAAACTGGTTGCTGAGGAGAGGTAGTCACTTACAAGACGTGGTCACAACCAGGGGTTCGACGGTATATACACAGGTTAGAATTTTAGACACATTGTTTTCTGTCTTTCAGTATTTTCTATGTTGATCCTCACTCCACATGCTAAAATCTTTTGTAAAATTCTCTTGCCTCACGTAACTCAGTTAATTCTTTCTGCTCCCACTTCTGCTTTTTTTGTGATCAAACAACATTTGTCTGAGAGCATTAATTAAATTAATCTTGCAATTATTATTATAATTTTTACTTCAAAAAACTCACCGATGCTGCAAAAGAAGTGGGATAAAAATTGTTGATATACAGCAGATTTGTCCACCAGTATTTACTACACTGTGTTTCAGTTTGCACTTCATACCAAAAAGGGCCCTCACCAAGAAACCCCGTCATTGTGTGAAAAAACAGCAAAACAAACATGTAAGTTGGGGTTAACCTGTTTAACAAGAAGAGAAAAATTATGTAATTGAGTCAGAGTTTGATTAGCAATGTGTATTCAAATGCTTCTTAGAATAGTGTATATAATAAGGATATCCGATCCTAGCCTTTGCGTTTTAATCTTTTCCATTACAATTATGTGGTGTGCTATAGTAAGTGGTATGCAATGACTGATTGCAGAAGTTCTTTTAGTCAATTTGGCAGCATTGTTCCAACCAAAGAAAAGGTAAACATGCAAGTTATTACTTGAGGAGAGTGCCAGTATATGCAAATGAAAAACAATCAAGAAGACTATAGTGAAGTCTGTGTAGTGAAGGGTGCTTTTCTTTGTTTCGAGTAATCTATTAACAAAGATTAAATTAAACCTTTGTATAGGGGCAAAACATCATAAACAGGAAAAATCTACATGTACCTCCAAAAACGATGAAAATAGTACTTGAAGAGCGGAAGTTGTCCATTTTTCTTCTCCATACGACGCAGTGACAAATAAGCAACTAAGAGACCACTGTTGATAAAATTTAATGCCAGAACATCAGAAGATTTGAACAACATAAGCAGAATAGTAACACAAATTGGATGCAGTAGGAGGTCAGACTAAGGATTGGGTTATTACACTCTACAATTTACAGCAGCACTGTTACTGATAAGCAAACATCACAAGTAATATTTGTTTCATGTAAAAAGATATGAGCCTCAATCAACTGTAGGGCTAATTAGCTAATTAGGGTTACATGCATATCTCATTATATGCTTACGCATGTTACAGATGATTTCCAGTCTGTACTGCACACTCTTGAGAGTTTCTTTGCATTTTTTTGTTTTGTTTCATGTAGGACATCACAAAATGTAAACATTTTACAACTACCTAAATGAAGTAAATTCAAAGTTTCAAAACATCCGCCATTGTGGATGCAAAGTGGTCGAAACGACTTCGCACTGTAAAAATCAATGAAGCTGTTGGGAAAAGAATTTGAAAGACCTTAAAGATAAGCTATGTGGCTCGTAATGAATAACATCGATTCGCATTCCATTGAGTGAGATTTATAATGTTTATAAACATTAATATCAGGGTGCTGAGACTGTGCAGTACAGACTGGAAATCATCTTAAATGCACAATGATAAACAGTACAGCACCCACCTTAGGAAAAAGAAACTGTCAACTGAAAAGGTTGCATTGCCAACAGTTTGAAATGTAAAACGGTGAATAATGTCATAGGCTAACAGCAAATTACCTATGGTGAAGAGAAGAAAAATTGTAGTGAGAAATAAGACTCTAATGTACTTGTCTTTTCCTGTCTTTAGTATTAGTTTAGTGTTCAACCACACCCTATCTCCACAGATCTGCCCTAGTTGACAGCTGTGATTTACAAAGTAACAATAAGTGAGTACTTACTGAGTGGTGTTGCCATTGTTTGTATAGAGTACGTATGTCCCAGGATGACCCACCACATGCTTAGCACTCTCATACCATTGATGGAGGTTATGGCAGTTGAAGGAACTTTGGTATCCATAATGAGCCTCGTGTTTTGAATTAAAGAGAAACACAAAAAGAATTGTACCACCACATCTGTATCAAAAGATGAACAAGACAACAATGTTAGTAAGGATTACATCCCACCATTTGTTTAACTAGAGATGTTATTTTGCCTCAGCCAACTTATAACAGCCTGGGCTAAAATTCTAAAATTCCAAAATAAAATTTCCAGTATGTTAAGGGGCATGGTCACTCAGGTGAGGTAAGGTTAGGTAATTCTTAAACTAGTTATATTTTCATATTAACATATAACCTATGTGTTCTATACAGTCTTCTATTTGCAAAATCACATCCACATAACAAACTGGAATGCTTTTCCAGCACTATAAATGACACTTTCAAACAAATTAATATAAACTTGAAAAAAGTTGGACCAATTTTTTTAAGTATACATGAACTCCAATTTTGCCCATCCATGCCTCTGTTTTTCCAAGTGTCTGTTTCTTTTGAGTTTTTCTATTTTTTTTTTGTCATAATATTTCAATGATTCTATGAGCAGTCAGTGCTGAAATTACCTAACCAATCATGTGACAGTTAAGACCCTTTAGAGCCAAATCAATTATGTTCAAGATCCAAATCACACTCACTTGGTCTAGCTGGCTCCTGGTGAAAGTTTGACAAAGTTATACTTGCACTAAAGTTCACGTCATGGGAGGATTGGAGTAGATTTGTCTTGTCACTGTCAGGATCACTCTTTGCCAATGGATTTTGGACGTGAGAGGCCTGGTTGTGATCAGCTACTATGGAAACATTTCTGATTGGCATGAATCCATCACTTTTGTTCACAGGTGAGGAGTGTGACTTTCTAAAGTTCACAACAATGTCGATAATCGTCCCAACAAGGCAGAGGAATAGGATTAAACCACACAGTATCCTGTGCAAATTGATAATAAAAACAATATGGGGGGTTTCTTCCTTTAAAAGTTTCTTTCAAACAGATGTACTGTATATATAGAAAAGTTCACAACTTTGTGCAGAGAAATATTATACTGCAGTAAATTAAGGAAATTACAGCACTGGACAGCTGCAGTGTCAGTGATGCAATTGTACTGACGATCCATAAAATAGGACCTCAAAACTCAGGGCTCAAAGTTAACAACTAACTGGTCGCATATGCAACTAGATTTTTGGCTGTGCGTCTAAAAAATCATGTGTGGTCGCACCACTGCACCTTAAAAGCCAAAGTACAGTGCGACTTCTCTAGTGCTTACTCACCTGACCATACTAACGTACTCAGATTGATAAATATAAATATAAACATAGATATAACACAACCAGGCGTCAAATAATAAAGTTGCACCTTTTTCCTTTGGTGTGTGTTCTATTCGTCATCTTTAAGCCCAATTTCCCAGGGGATTCTCCGAACTAGAACGTTCATTTCTTCCCCACGTTCTGTGTTGTAAATAACTCCGCTGACACATGCAAATGAAGGAATGAAGCACATGCTTCTTGCACAATCGATGATCTAGCGGAAAGCGTGAAAACTGGGGACGAGAATTAAATCGTGTGCTCGTTCTTCGCCAACAACAGTTACAGAGTGCTGCGTTTTGTAAAGAAAGTTTTGTTTTCGCCTGTCTGACATACAAAAATGTCCAGTGTTTTCGGAATGGGCCAGTCCACAAGTTCTATGGCTTGAAAGCTAGCCAAATGAGCAAAGTTCGTGCTAGTTCTCAAGAATACCCAGATGTTGAATAAATCAAGAATCTTCGTGAACGGAATTTCAAAGGGAGGCAAACAACAAGCAACTGGATAGTGAGGATACTCAACGGAGCGACGTCAGTAGTTAATATCTAAGTATAACCCTTGTGTGAAATATCCTGATTCTTTTCTTCGTTGTGTTCAATACTGCTAGAATAGGCCCATATTGCAACACGAAGCCTGAGTCACTGTTTTTGGAGCGTTAAGTATTCTTTTCAAGTAGGTGCTCCATGTATTTGAAGCTGTGCACCTAAAATTTTTAACTCTGTGCCTAAAATTTCGGCAGTGCACCTAAAAATTTACACCTGGTCGCACAAGTGTTCCCAAAGCCAAAAATAAACTTTGAGCCCTGAAACTATTAATATTTTCTCACCTGGTTCACTGTTAAGTTAGTAGGCTTAAGTATTTTTCAATGAAACATAAGGAAAAGGAGCATACAAAGATACAGTAAGTGTCTAAAGATCATAATTTACAAGACAGTGAGGCTTTCATAAAAACTGTAACCACAAATTAACCCTTATACTCCAGTCATCTTTGATCAAACATTTTACAAAGAGTTCATGAGTGCATTAAACAAGACATTGAGTTATTCCGAGAAATTGTACTTACAAAGTCATGATTACTCCTGCTGTGTATTCTGACTTCTTGTTACAGAAAACAGGTTTAGAGTGGGAATCTTTTGCTGCAAAAGCGACTGGTTCTGGGATTAGCCTTGCCAGTGTTTGATTATATTCTTTATTCAATCCTGATGAAGATAGATGCAATGATTCAGAAATAATGTGCCTGGGTATTTAACAAAATATTTGTTCTGGATATTTAATGATTGTATTTATGTTGGGCAACCCTAAAACACGGAATCCAGAATCCAGAATCTAGAACCCAGAGCCAGAATTCGGAATCTGGAATCTAGAACTGGAATCCTGGAATCCGGAACACAGAATACATAAACTGGATCATTGATATTGAGAACGACAACAGAAATAAAAAACTTCAGCAATATCCAGTAAAACAATTCAATATGGAAAAAAAATTGTTGTTTTCTTCTTTGTTTTCAGCTTCAACCACAAACTGTAATTGTAAAAGAAACGTGAGTAGTTGGCCCAGTTGTTCAAAAAGTGGATCCCTATCGTAGGGTAAATTATTATTCAATCAGGGTTAGGAATTATTCGGGTGGATAGAGTGACCCATCCTTTGTCGAAACTGGTCCAGGCAGAAGTGTGGTTCTTTTTTAGATCATTTTGCTTTGAGAAGACCAGTGAGTACCACTATAGCAAAAAACCTAATCACACAGCATTGACATCAAAGTGATGTCAGCATGCAATGAGTTTCTGGCAATCTATAGGAATCTTTTAAGGACGGTCCTACTATTTTCAGTGCGCAGACATTCTGTGCATCACACAAGGCATGGTTTACACGCCATGCATGCGCTGACATTGGCATTCACGCAATCAGCTATGCTATCAGGTACACGAATAAAATGAAAGCAAAATTTTCCTACTGTGACAAAATCAACTAACTTTGCCAGCAAGCTAGATATACTAAATCTTGAGCCGTGATGCGCAACCTAAGCAAGCAAAGTAGGGCTATCTTGCCTGTTTGGGATTACCTGCTGGTTTTCTATATCATATAATAAATCCTTTACTGACCAAGATTGTTCAGTCAAGATGGCTGGACAAAATGGTATGGTAGCCCACCACTCTCACGGCAAAATAAAATTCATCATGGCAAAATAAAATTTGAGACAACGAATTCAAATTTCTCCTGGCAAACTAGATCAAAACATTCACAACAAAAACAAAAACAGCAAGAGCAGAAACCCTCACAACAAAAACAAATCGCTCACAGCAAAACCAAATGGCAGTCAGAGGTTTTCTGTCAGTGGTTGTCCATGTACAACACTAAACGATCAACATGACGTGGATTTTCACAAATCTGCAACGCGTCTGTCATCTTGGACATTTCACGTAAGCTAAATCTATTTGTGAACCTGAATCTGTCCCATTGATAGTTCTGGACTTCTTAAGATTTTCTTTTTCCCGATGATTTTATAGGGGGTTCAGTAGGGGGTCATTGTTTTGTCGAAACCCTCAGTGAGGATTTCTCAATTTTCACACATGCTTTAATCGGTTGATAAGCTAAGTACTTCATGTTTTATGATGTTGTAGACTTGAATTATAATTCAATGAGGTGCAGGGTATTCTGCAGTTTTGCCCACATTGTCCTCCTGTACTATTACAAAAAAAGACAATTCAGTACAGCTTATATATTCTTATTCAGAATTAAAGCAAATCAGAGGAAACTCTTCAATGCCCACAAAGGCATGCGGATGACACAAAAATTATGCAATATTATCTGAATTAAAATACCTTTTCCCCAACTACAGCAAAAATTGTCTGTACCCTTAACAGCAAATCCACAATTTGAGCAAAACACACATTTAAGTACCAGTACACACATTAAGAAACCAAAAAGAAGCGTGAAAATCCATGTTGTGTTGATTGTGTAGTGTTGCACCACCTACTTGGATGACTGCTGATCAAAAACTGCTGACCCCCATTTTTTGGTTTTGCCATGAGCATTTCTGCTTGTGCTGTAATGAGTTTTGCATTGTAGTGATTGATTTTGTTTCGTTTCCTCAGAAATGAAACGGTAATGTTTTCAGTTCAGGGGTGAACTATTTACATAGTGATTTGTGATATCCAATCAGAGTAAAGTTTGTAATTGTTAATGTAAATACGGCAGCAAAATTTCAGCCAAAACTCAGTGCATCATAACAAAATGTGTCATTTGCAACATTTCAGTGAAACTCTCGTTTCTCGGTATTATCTTACAGAAGAAAACTGCAAACTGGACTTGATAGCAATAGTGAAAAAGAAATATATTTTCGAAGTAGAGACGCTGCCACACCACACGATTTGTCCACCAATGCGATATTTTAAGCTGATGGAAGCAGTTAGTTTTGTTTAGTTCAACAAAGAAATGGTACTGTTTTCCATTTTAGAGTGATTTATTGACGTAGTGAGTACAAATGTTCTCAGGGTAAACGCTTGTAATTCACAAGATAAACATGTTCAGCGGGAAATAACTTCTCGAAACTAAATTTTATTTCGTGACGCGGAAAGAAAAGGAGATTAAAATGTCATGCAGGTAGAAATACTTGGCGACTTAAATGTTCCTAAGTCTTACTGAAACGATGTATTCTAGAGAAACGAAGATATCTGTTTCCGTGCTTGATTTACATGTGATTTAGATCACAACTATGGCGACATAATTTTGGTCAATCAGAACACTTGTCAGGAATAGCAATCCCGCCCCTTTTCTGTGGCTGTTTACGGGAAAAGAACATGCACTTGGTGCGTGTGGACTATACTACAGATACGATATATTGTGGAAGGTAACTAATTCATCGTATTGTAATTTTTAAAATTAACGTCGGTATATTGCAAAATAGGCACAATATGACTTTTTTATGAGGTTTTCTTCATATCATAGGTGTTGGCATTTTCCAGATTTAGTTGAATTTCTCGAATTTTCCGCCACAATTCCAGTAGCTTTACTTCTTAGAGCGCGTTTTTAAAAATAAGAAAACTTGTATTTCGACATACCATGGCATTTCAAGAGCTGGATTCCATGAAAACACCGATAGCATTTGTATTTTAGCTTCATAATATTCAAGCGAAAGTGGAGGAATAATTGCACAACTGTCATCACACATGAGGCGTCCTTTTTGAAAAGAAAAATATACTGCGTCACTGACAACGAAACGTAGAGTGTCGCATCCATTCAAATCAAGGACTTCCCGGCACAGAAATGGAAAAATTATGTGTGAAATGCTTTTGCCTCCTAGCTTTATTTAACCTCACACACAATACTTTGAATTTCTGAAAAATTTGGCAGGTGTGTGCGGCCTGCTTCCCAAAGCACTTACCCTATTTAAGACCAAAGTCTGCGATTTTTCTAACTTATTTATGGCTTGACCCTTAAATTAATACCCTGTTCGTTCAGATCTGCTGTAGTTCTCTACTTCAGAATGACGTTAAAGGTAGTGTGAATGGCTTTAGTTGCTGGTCTTATCGATAATGATGAAAAATAGCTTCTTCTAAAAAACGTACTACCTAAGACTAGAGTGCAAAAACCATACCCAGTTTGAGACCAAAATGACCAAAATCGATACTCTACTTCTGACTAAAATGTCTTAAAAAAACATGTCCCTCTGACACTGGACATACCCATATAGCCGATACAAGGGAGCAACTCCCTCCCCTTGGGCAGAGTCAAAGTGAAGTATCACAAGTAAATACATTTCAAAGCACGTTGACTGTCATAACTGATACATGTGTTAACAACTTAAATTAATTAGCCCTTTCTGTTTTACAGTAGGTTCAGTACTAAACCTCACCTGGACAAAAAACCCCAGGCTCTGGCAACTGAGCAGATCAGTGTGGTGCTAAGCGGTGCATTAGCACATATCCCCCTCACCCCAGGACTTCTCATGCAGAAGATATCAAAACCCTGGCCTTTCGCAGACTTTGAATACCTTTCCAGAAACGAAACACCATTTCTTTCTGAGAAATAGCTTCTTGTTGCTTTTGCTGTGAATGTTGGTAGTTTGACAGGAGTAATTTGAATTTGTTGTTTTGAATTTTGTTTTGCAGTGATGAATTGTACTTTGCCGTGACAGTTGTGAGCCACCATATAATGGTCCATGAAACAAGCAAAAAATAACTTGGCCAATATCCAGCCAAATTGAGTGAACAAGCTTGGTTACTATTTTTGCTACCCCAACGTAGTGATTCCGTAAAGTTGTGACCATCTGAAAACAGTAATATAAACGATTGCTAACATGATCCTAAATTGCCCAGGGTTGTTACTATGGTTACAACTTTTTGACAGTGTTGCAGATATAATTGTACCTGTAAAGATATCTTGTAGAGCATAAGTTACATCCTCTTCACTGCATTGTTTGGGTGCACAGATCCCCCAACGAATAGGAGTTGCCTGGAAAGCAACGAAAAACAAAACAATCTTTTAAAGAGGAAATCTTTGTGATGTTTGCAGTGTACTTCCAATCCTGGGAAGAGCTGAAGTAAGCTACCTGAGGGAAAGTACACATACACGGTCACACTGAAACACACCCTTATTTTAAAGCGACAGCACACACACTATACTACTAGTTTGGTCACAAGACAGTTTCCCACACTAAGGATGTCTGTGCAAACACTACAATAAATTACTGCAAGTGTATAGCAGTTTAAACTGAAACAAGAAGATCTGTTAGATCTTATAACCGCGCTTTTAAAATTTAACTGTTTTCTTAGTACTACAGTCGCAACGCAGTGCATATTCCAAAGCAATCTTTGATGATTCATTGATTACTGTAGACATCACAGCACTTGATCAACATAAACTCTATTATCGCACCATCAGTCGTAGCCGTTGTGACATCTCCGATGACGTAATAGTCTTAATCTGGAAGTTTCTTCGGGATATGTATGGGCATGAAGATACGAACACTATTACAAACCGCTTTCTTTCTTTAAAGTCACGATTAAATTTAATTGTTTTTTTCCCTTGAGTTAAGGGTTAGCAAAGAAGTCACACGAGTCACATAATTCAAGAATTGCGTTATCTACGGCTATCTTTAGTACGGTGGTTATTTCCCTATCAATGACGTAATCTTTGCACGTTCTGACACGTTCTTTGCTTGGCTTGCAAATATTTAATTTTCTTTCCGATCTATGAACTGGCTGCGATGAAACAGTCAAAGGATTTACTTCATTTGCCTAAAACTGCAAGAAATACTCGCAAAATTACAAATAAATTAATGACCGTCGCTTCTGCCGAAATAAACTTGCAACGTAAACACGATCTTATTTGTCACGTAGCGAAAGTGAAAGCTGCAACGTCAGCGCATTCCATTACTGACGTAATACCTTTTTTCAGCGTATTTATTATTCCCTTTAAATCCAACGCTTTGATAAAGTGAAAAGAAAATATATTTTACCCACAAAAAAGAAAACAATATCTGTAAAATTGTCCGTGTGTTTATGTTTTAACAGGTTCTGGCGGAAAAACATCACACGTTGCGTGACTCAAAGTTTGGCCGAGCGGAGGTCTGCGTCTGGTCACCGACAAAAAAAAAAATAAAAAAAATAATAAACCACGGGTAAACCTAGAACCGCGCTCGGCCCATGGCCGCACGGTTAATAAATGTGTGGCCTGGCTCTAGCTTAAAACACTGAAACACTATCACCTTAATCCTATTGTATCAACGACGAAAGAGCAGTTTCTCACTGGTTCTCAAGAACCCATTTTACATAATGATATTAAACTCCCAACATACAGTTCAACTGATTGGTAACATCTTATTTTACATTCTGGATATCATTTGTTGTTGTCTAAAGAAGGTGTCCATAAAGAGCAATATAAAGAGCTACATACCAAGTTCAGATGACATTAAGATCATGAAGTTATACAAAAAGCGCACAACTTGTAAATCATCATCATTATTATTATCAGTTCTTATACTTGCATCATGGGATGCACAAGGCCTCAACTTGTAAACGTTATTTTGCACTAATAGTGCACAATGAATAACCAACTATAAAAATCCTCAAACACACAGAGAGTAGTCATTTAATTCAATTAGTGGCATGAGGTGACAAGCAGTCTATATACCATGACTCACCTCAGTGATATTAAAGGTAGGAACTGCGACAAAAGCCAGGCAATAATGAGCATTTACAATAGACTTAGTGCACTCACTGTAGGATCCTAACCAACCAAGATTCCCAACAAAAAGTCCGCTTTGAGGTTTACCAATAGCATCTAAATCTGTAGAATAAAAATAATCAATAAAATTGTAATCTATGAGGCACAGACTTCCATATAATGCTTATAAGTTAGACATAAAAATTACATATCATTACTACTGGCCTTAGTTAGTTCATAGGGACAGTTACTGAGGTCAACCAATCCGTTTGGTATATTGCTGGTCCAATAGAACTTTTGCATCAGAGTTGCAAAAGTTTGTTATTGCTCAGGCTAACACCCCATGCTTGCTGTCATTCAATGGCAAGTAAGCATGAGGGAGTGGTTTCCTCTTGTTGATAGCGGAACTGTCCAAAGTTGAGTGCCATGATACACCTTTCTTGTCTACTATATGGCATGTAAGACAAGTATTGTAATTGATACTTGTAAGACAAGTATCAATCACAAAATAAGACAAGATAATTTAAAATGATTAGAAATGAAAAAATTCTTGAGTAAAAGGGCTGAGAAAAATGAACGGAAAAGGATAATAAAAAAATTTGGAATGGGCAATCACAAAAAAAGTCCAAATTTTGGCTTCTGCAAGCACCAAATTAAAAAATTCTACATTTTCTATCTGTTTGGCCAAAAAATAGCTTTTTCAGCAAAACCAAGGCCCATTTAGCGTCTTGGCAGCCAAAAACCTGATTTAATGGTTACAAACAGCATTTTTTGGGCAACCTTTAGGTCCTGAAAAGGTTAAAGGCCCTTTTAAATAACTTAATGACAGATTTCCCTACCTTTTCATATACCTCAACTTGTGAAATCCCTACCCTACCTGAAGCCTCAAAAAAGGTACCCCTTTCTGGCAGAACCTCCCCGTATAGACCATTATAAAGAGTAGCCTCCCCCCCCCCCCACTCTTACTTTGCGACAAAGTAGAAATCACAAAGGTGTACCTTTCCAGAGAACTTCCCTTTATTTCTGCCATAATATTCAAAAACTTTTTCAATTTTTTTATGCTTCTCTAAAGCCCAATCCAGGCCCCCTAAATCTGCTCCTGAAACTATCTTCTACCCAGCAACAAAAAATGTACTTCCATATTGATGTCTTCAAACTCCACTACTTTCATTAGAGTTTGATCTTAGAGAATTATTATTATTATTAGTGTCAAATCCAGACAGTGCACAGAAAGTCCCTCCATAGATTTGCCAGATTTCAATGACACACACATCACACACACACAATGCTATTTTTATCGCTTGCATCTGCATGATTCAGCAAAATGTTACACTTCATTGTGAAACAGGAAAATTCGTACGCTGTAAATTTGAAAAAAATTATTCCACAAAATCAAAAGCTCTTTCTTCTAGGAATTTATGTACTGTACCATCAACCTTTTTTCCTTTTTCAGTTTGAAACAAAATAACACCTTGATCTCGTTCGCAAGTCAGATGTTAGCTAACAGCAGACTGCACGTTTTTGTTTGGTGTTTAGAGTGTGTGAAAATTCACTTCGTGGCATGGATGGGTCTCAAATCAATTAAAGCAATTCTTAAAATAATTTCGTGCATGAACAAAATATACACCAGAAAATACTCACAAGGATAGGCAAGTTTAGAAGTACTCAGCTTCTCCACCGTTTCTTTGCACTGCTTGCCGACGTTCGCGAAAGAAATATTTGGAAGCTTTGGAAATGGCAAACCAAAGTGCTGTGCGATCTGAGCGTAGTTTTTGGAAAGTAATCCAGGAGATGCAGTTGAAGATGTTGGAATTGGACAAAACACCAAGAAAACTGCAAAGAGTGCAAATGTTTTCCTAAGAACGTCCGCCATCTTACTTGCACGCAGCGTGAAGTGAGGGAAACGCCAGTTGCACGCAATGAAACGGAACACCGGTCCCTTGATCCTCTTTACTCCCACATCTATATAAGAGTAGGGAGGGGAGGGGCGGGGGGGGGGGAGTCCTGCAAAGGGATAGACCCATCACTACAAGACTAAAGGATAAAAATGCAACAAAAAAGGATAAGAAGATAAAGAAAACCTAGTATAGACATAGCTTTAGTTTTATTCATTATTTCGCTCGATTTTGTTCGATTAGACTGACCCCGGTAAAATCAATAAATGGAAAATAAATGAATTCAATCTTTGAGCGGTTTGTGGCAAGAACTCGAAGGGACTGACTTAAGGTGGTATGGTACCCTCAATATGGACCAAAAAGTTTGTTTAAATATGGTGAAGAAATATCAATTGTGTGCTATTGCACTCAAGAAGAGAAATTAAATTTCTAGAGTTTTACTCAAAATGGTTGCTATGGAAACCAGCCACAGCCTTTTGAAGTAGTGTTTTATAGTATTGACGCCAACACTTCCTGCTCTTTTACAAAACAAGAATTGACTGTCAAATAAGCATATCATGTAAGTTTCTGTTTTGTTCTGTGCAATGAACCTAAGTTTTGACAGTTAACTCTTATTTTCAGTGCTTTTTACCGCTTTATTTGGAAATAACCTTATTTTTTACCACACCCAGTGGACAAATCATCTCATGTCACGTGACAGATCTTAAAATGTTACGATTTTTTTGGTTTATATCATCGCGACACTATTGGTCTGTGATCAGCCCAAGTTTCGGGAATTCTACTTAAAAACCTTGCAAAGTAGAAATGTTGGCGCGAAGTCAGTCGGTACAAAAGTGAAGAATACAAAAGCAAAAACCGACACAACATAGAATGATTTTTTGAAGGTGTACTATATTTCGGCTGGCCAAACCAGCCTTCTTCAGGTACAATGGAAGATTTTACATTGGTGCGTGTTTTTATGTAGCCGATATTTACGTACCATGGACCATGGTCTGAACATCCGCGAAGAAACATATTAATTGTTTCCATTTGTTTTCTTTTATTATGTTATTTTATTTTACCGTATGCTTATCTTCAATTTACACTATCAATTACTTTTGCGTATTTCCGGTATTACGTAAATATTGGCTACATAAAAATACGTACCAATGTAAAATCTTCCATTGTACCTGAAAAAGGCTGGTTTGGCCAGCCGAAGTACACCTTCGAAGAACGTAGAATGTACTTCTTCGAAGTACATTCTACGTTGTGTTGGTTTTTGCTTTTGTATTCTTCATTTTATATGTAAAGCCGATTAGATCACTATTGATCCAACCTATACCAGCAGGATCATCGTTCCGGTTGCTTGCTTAAACATTTTATGGTACAAAAGTAAACTTTTGAGAAAAATGCACTTTAAGTTTCTTACACGAAGTATTAAGCGTTCAACGAGCCACAAATAGCGGGGAAGGGGGATGCAGATTGGATCTCGGGGGAGGGGTGCAATGGTTGTTCTATTTTGTAAAAAGTTCCCGCAGTTGTGGGAAATATTCCTTTTCATAAGGGAAATGAATGAGCCTGTGATGGCAATTTGAGGCAAAGCTTTTCACAAATAATTATACCAATCGAGTTGTGCATGTCTTAAAAGTTTTTTCTCAATAGTTTCGTTCACATAAGTTAAAAATAATCTATATTTTTGGTCACGTTCTTATAGTAAACAGTCGTTGCTATGGCCGTTGCTACGTGAAAAAACTTATACCACTGTGTACTTTCCTTAAATTTCACACTCATCTGGAGGGAAATTCGGCAAGATCGTTTCAAAATGTTTTTGACAAGTCCTCAAGGGTCTTAAGTCTTGTATTTCCAAGAAATTGAATTTTTCATGAACATTGCCATATTTTAGGGTACCATACCCCCTTAACTGTCTGTATTGTATAGAACGTGAACCAGGCAGACCCAAAAGAGAAAAACAGCACTCCTTCAGCTAGGTGGGTGACCATGTAACGCTTTTCTAAAAAGGAGCCTTGGATGACAAACAAAAAATTCAAGGAGAGCGTATTTTTAAAAACACTGACCTTGTTTTTCTTATCGGTAAATTTTGTTGTTGTTGTTGTTTTTGATGCTTATCTTGGAAGAAGTAATACTCTTATTAATTTTACGGAAAGCGGTTTGTATTTCTCATTCACGCTATTTAGCTCCTGTCGTTTCTATCCACATGGACTTTGTTACACTGTTATAAGAAATATTTGGTCATACGTCAATTTCTGGAGATAAAGTTACGTTCCGTTGGGTAACGCTATCTTGATATACAAAAATCAAAATGGCCATCGACCAAAACAAGTGCAACCTTCTCTACAAATGCTAATCGGAGCAACCTTTATATACTGTATAGCCCGTGAACAGGTTCTCTAGTCGGGTTAGGGTCAAGAGAAAGCGGGAAGAAAGAGGATAGATGAGAGAGGAGGGGAGACGCCCCAACCCCCACCCCATCCCTCCCGGCCACTTCTTTCTCGGCCGTTCCTTCTCGGCCCTTCCAGCCGGAGTCTTTTCACCGACGATATACTTTACTGCGCTGTTGGAGCAGCGCACGCATGTTCCAAATCTTTCGATGTCTGTATAACATTAGAAAACAGCCCTAATAAAATTAGCCTGCAGTGCAGGCGGATTAGCGCGCGAAGCGCTTTGCGCGCGTTCATGTATCGCGCTAGAGCCCGCTACAGGCTATAAGAAAATGCGCGCGCTGATTGGTTAAAAATCTGTTTCTATCAAACAATTAGATCATGAACTCGAGATTTCTATCGCGTGATAGTTGACGAGGGCGCAACCCGAGTCAACTATCACGCATAGAAATCCAGAGCAAATAATCTAATTGTTTTAGTTTAAATCTATTAGTCATTCAAAACTTTATCTAAATCCCCTTCACAGACACTTGGAAAATGCCAAGAAGCGACCGCCATTTTGTAAACGAGGGCACACCGCTACGCCACTTACTATCTATCACGGAATAGATAGTGAGTAGCGTAGCCAATCAGAGAAGAGCATTCGTGATAGAACGCTAGTAGATTTATACTAAAACTCGATAGAACAAAGAGAACATGTTTTCTATTTCTTAATTACATAATAAGTCAAATTATTCTTGCATTTTGATTGGTTCATAAATCGCAAGGATGTGTTGTTCGCCATACTGCCAACCGGACATGGAAAATAAGTTATATTTCAGTTGCTCCCTGATGTCTGCAAATACCTGTACCTGTCAGGTTATTCATACCCTCATCATGCCACAATTTTGGTTGTGTGTCCTCCAAGTCTCTCGTGGACTCTTGCGAACTGCGAAACCGTGGCATTTCAGTGGCCAGTTTGAGCAGCGAAGATAAGAAGCTTATACCTTTCTATTCGGAAGTCCCGAGTCCTTCTTACAAAACGATTAAGTGGAGAAGTATGCTCCGTAGTGATGTTTAACAAGACAGAACCTTCGCGATCGTTGCGGATGAAAACATTAATTCTTGCAAACACGCGCGTTGACCCCAGCCAAGTAGGTCAAGTGATACCATTCTCCACCACCCGAGTGGAAACCATTAGCGGCTGATAAGCATGTGACTGCTAAGTTACCATCGGTCCCTTTTGTAACAAGAAGATCTGTTAGATCTTAAAACCGCGCTTTTAAAATTTAACTATTTTCTTAGCACTACAGTTGCAACGCAGTGTACATTCGAAAGTAATCCTTGATGATTCATTGATTACTGTAGACATCACATCACTTGATCAACACAGACTACTATTGCACCATCAGTCGTAGCCGTTGCGAAATCTCCGATGACGTAATAGTGTTAATCTGGAACTTTCTTTGGGATATGTATGGGCATGAAGATACGAACACTATTAACAACAGCTTTCTTTCTTAAAAGTCAAGTTTAAATTTAATATTTTCCTGGAGTAAAGGGCTAGCAAAGAAGTCACACGAGTCACATAATTCAAGAATTGCGTTATCGACGGCTATCTTTAGTACGGTGGTTATTTCCCTACCAATGACGTAATCATTGCATGTCCTGACATGTTCTTTGCTTGGCTTGCAAATATTTCATTTTCCTTCCGATCTATGAACTCGCTGCGATGAAAGAGCCAAAGAATTTACTTCATTTGCCTAAAACCACAAGAAATACTCGCAAACTTGCAAATAAATTAATGACCGTCGCTTCTGGCGAAATAAACTTCCAAAGTAAACACGATCTTATTAGTCACGTAGCGAAAGTGAAAGCTGCAACGTTAACGCATTCCATGGCTGACGTAATACCTTTTTTTAGCGTATTTATTAATCCCTTTGAATCCAACGCTTCGATAAAACCAAAAGAAAATATATTTTACCCACAACAAAGGAAACAATATCCGTAAAATTATCCGTGTATTAATGTTTTAACAGCTTCTGGCGGAAAAAACATCACACGTTGCGTGACTCGGAATTTGGCCGAGCGGAGGTCTACGTCTGGTCACCGACAAAAAAAAAATAAATAAACCACGGGTAAACCTAGAACCGCGCTCGGCCCATGGCCGCGCGGTTAATTATCAATTTGACGCGTTTGACAGCTAGGTAACCAGAGGTTTTTCTTTCTCGCCTCTTCGGGACTCGTGTCTACCGCTTCGCGAAAAGAAGAAAAATGAAGAAAAACCTCTGGGACCAGGGTAGCTTACGGCGTTACGTCCGACAGCTCTGAGAATTCTCATCAATATTTGTACAATGGAGATGCTTCGAGTGTGTGTCGTAGGAGCCGGAGGTGCTGGTCTGGCTGCGGCTCGTCATCTTACAAGTGAGATGGATATTTTTGACGTGTCTGTGTTTGAGCAAGCTTCTTCTGTTGGTGGAACATGGGTTTACAACGAGAAAACAGGCGCAGATGAACGAGGGCTTCCAATTTACTCGAGTATTTACCAAAATCTTAGGTAAGTAAAAGGTATTTTTTAACGTTTGGTTGAGCTTCAATGGTTGTGAAGCTGGACAAAACTTACGTAACAACTTATTTATAGGACAGTGGGGAAAAGTGCATGAACAAGTAAGAAAATAGGTCTCATGCATTGGAAACCAGAATTGGCTCTCATGGTATGAGATGCTTTGTCCTGATGCACACTAGATCTTCCATCAAAATTTGAACCTTTCCCATCAGTGCCACTTCTCCTATGTCCAGTTGATACGTGTAGGGAAATGGGTTTTTCCCTTGTACTTTACAATGTGTATTATGACCACTGTCTCTTAAATAAATGTACCTATCACAAAACGTTTCTGTATTGTTTTCCCTCTCTGTTTTTATTCATATTTCAGAACCAATCTTCCCAAGGAAGTGATGGCCTTTCCCGATTTTCCATTTCCTTCAGAATGGAAATCATTCATGACTCATCAGCAAGTTCTCAAATACCTTGAAGACTACACCAGTCACTTTAACTTGTATAAGTACATTCATTTTAACTCTGCCATCACAAGTGTTAGTCCACTCATGGGTGAAGACCAGGACCAGCCTCAATGGGAGGTGGTTGTGACAAATGTCAATACTAAGGAATCTCAAGTTCATGTGTTTGAAGCTGTCATTGTATGTGCTGGGTAAGTTTACAAGACAAGTACATAATTTTTCTAAATATGGGACTTTTGGTGGTTAAGAAACATTGTCCTTCAGCCCATCGGAGTCAATTACCGTTGAGTTGTCTCATTAGTTATCTCTTTAGTTATCTCATCAGGACCATTTGATTTTTCGTTTGTTTGAAAATATCTGACCAGTTTGTTTACTGCCCTCATCTCTGTGGCGAACGTTTCACCACATAGATTTCAAAAAGAATTCACGAGTTTGGCACTTCCTCGATTTTAATAAACCGCCTTGAGTTTACCAAAAAGTCAGAACATCTTTGCCATTTTTAACCACAAAATCTCTGATTTACATATCACATGACTATAAAGAGCTGCCTTAGCATGGACTGAGTTGTTTGTGACATGAAGACTAAACATATGGTATATCATATTTCCTTTTACTTTGCAGACATTTTTTTGTTCCTCTAATACCAAGCATTCCTGGTCTTAAATCTTTTCCTGGTCTACTGATGCACAGCCATGATTACCGCAATCCTGATGTCTTTGAAGGAAAGCATGTGGTCATTCTTGGTGCTGGTGCATCGGGTCAAGACATTTGCCTTGAAGTTGCAACGAAGGCAGAGATAGTGTTCCTTAGCCATAAAGGCAATGTTTCTTGTGAGCTTCCAGACAACGTAAAGCAACAAAGACCAATATCACTTGTATCCACAGATGGGACAGTTCATTTTGATGATGGACAGCAGAGAAAAGTTGATGCCATCTTACTCTGTACAGGTTATGAGTTCTCTTTTCCATTCCTCAGTGATGCTTGTAATATTGAGGTGTGTGATAACAGAGTAACTCATCTTTACAAACATATTTTTAACACAAGACACCCCACACTCTCATTCATTGGGCTCTGCCTCAAAATGTGTCCATTTCCACTGTTCAGCCTGCAAGCTCAATACATTGCAGCAGTTTTGAGTGGAAAGAAGAAATTACCATCTGAAAAGGATATGAATGATGACGAAGAGAAAGATTTTCAAGAAAAACTCTGCTCTGGGTTGGGCAAGAAATATGCTCACATGTTAGGTGACAGACAGAAGGAATACTACAGGACTATTGCACAGTTAGCTGGAGCACAGCCACTGAGTGAAGTTTATGGGGATCTTTATAAACATTTGTCTTACAGAAGGAAAAATTTCCTTATGGAATATAAGAATGATGAGTACAAGATAACTTCTGATGGGACATGGGCAAGAATTGAAGAAGTTAAAAATTGATGCACAGGATCCTCAGTCAATTTAATTGATGAATATAGTACACCAAAATTAAGATAAGACAACAACTTTATTTTCTGAGGGTAACACTTAACAAAATGGAACTCTGTGAAAGTGACTAAAGCCTCCTTTTATTATTATTATTATTATTATCGTCCTCACGTAATGTTTGCTTAGAGTCCTTAGGGCCGAGACCAAACCATGGTCCTGGGGCACTAGGGATAGCCAGTTTTTAGCTTGATAGCATCCTCCTCAAAATGTGCGCTGTACCTAGCAAGGTTATCTTTTGTAGTTCACTGATGCTTAATTGGCCGGGAATTCTTCCAAGATAAGTTTCTAGTCCCTTTTTGATAGCTCCAAGTGCTCCAATGATAACTGGTATCGTTTCCGTTCTCATGCCCCACATTCGGCTTGTTTTGATTTCCAAGTCCTTATATTATTATTATTATTATTATTATTATTATTATTATTATTATTATTATTATTATTATTATTATTAAGAGTGTCTTGTAGTACATAGTATTGTAAGTGTCACAAATAGTATGTAGCACTGTAAGTTTAGTGAGGATAAGTAGCAAGTAAAATATAGACCAATATGGTCAGTGAGAAGTGGTTTAAGTATTTTTCTGAACTGTATTTTTGTGTTTCGGTGTTACTAAGAAACACAAAACAAGTTAATTCGAAGCCCTGCTATTTTGAACAAATCTTGAGTATGCTTAGGAGGTCTTAGTCTAAATGGATATTTTTTTGCCTCATTCATGTGGAGATCACGTTCAAGCCTGAGATTTTTTACTTTTTTTTTTTCAGCTACCTAAGTTGCATGCATAACTGCATGAACGTTCTGTCATCCTGTTTTTCTTTCTCCTGCAGTTTAAAAATATGATATTTTAGATATTTGTCACAGGACATTGTGCATGAATTTGTAGCTTTTATCTGAAATTGTGAAATATTGCTAAGTGATGTGTTTGCTGTGATTTTGGGCTTTGATGATTAGGATTTAGCGATTGTGGGTGTACCACAAATGCCTGAAATAGGTTGAAAAACATGTTAATTTATTTGTGATGAATAAAACTACAGGGAATACTCACTTTAAATAAGCAATAAATGGAGTAAGACTGGTTGTCTCAAAGGGATGACAACATAAGGGATATGTCCCACCTCAAGATTTTAGTGGGACAAGTTTAAGTTAAACTGAGGCATGACTTTGCCTCCTTAATGATAAATAAGCTATATTAGTGGTTTGGGTTTAAATCATGAATAAGGTCTCACAGTCAAACCAAGTGAAGCATACCCCTCAAGATTACATTAATGAATTGATTATTTGAAGATTGAACCCGCAAATCATTTCAAGAATGCAATAATGAATTCATTATTTGAATATTGAACCCGCTAGTCATTTCAAAAATCAATATTAAATTGATTTTTGTAAATGTTAAACCCATTAGCCATATTCTTGGAACGACTAGTGGGTTCAATTTTTCAATAATCAATTCATTATTGCATTCTCAAAACGACTAGCGGGTTCAATATTCAAATAACGAATTCATTAATGTAATCTTTAGGGGCACGCTTCACTTGGTTTGACTGCAAGGTTAACTTTTGTATCTTAGGTACGACTTCAGAAAAGTGAGTTTTCGTCAAACGACTAGAAATAACATTGATTTATGAAGAACAGTTTTATAGTTATACTATTTATATTTTTAGTACTTCTGATTAGTTCAAGGAATAGATAGGTGTCCCTATTTAGCTTAAGGTAATTCCCCTGAAATAAAACTGTCAATAGATTTTTGTTCAAACTTTGTCCACTGAATATTTATCACTTGAGAACTTTAATTATAAAATAACTAGTGAGACAATCTCAGATAGTGCCGAGCGGAATTGATAGCTCTGGCACGGTAGTCCCACAAGTACTCACCCCTGCTCGGTTTACTTCCGGTTTGTGCCTACCTTGGTAGTCTGCCAGGGCTTTTCCCCTTTGCAGTGTGTATGTTTCAAGGTTATTTTCATTCAAGGTCCACAAATTACGTACAAATTAATTACTCCTGGTGTTTTACGTTGATTTTCGTTCATCTTAAATTCAATAATACGTTGAAGCAGCAAACGTGACAATTTAGCTCTTCACGCCAACTTTGTAACCTAATACTTTTGTTTTCCTCGCAAAGGCATGTAATATGAAACTCTTGTTTTCTTCAACACACGGAAGATGTGCTTGGTTTTTGGAGATAAATGAAAGAACGTTAAATATCTGATGTAGTGATGAAAAAACGGAACAAAAACGATGTTGTTTTACTAAAAATGCAAATGTTTACCGATGAACAAGAACTAATTCAATTATCAGATAGTCACGAAACACCACTTTCTTTTTTCTGTTGCCACCTTTGTTGTTAACAATAAAACAATTCAAAATTAACACACAACGATATTGATGGCTGAGAAGCGTTTCAACAAAAAGTATTGAAAATAAACAGCGCTACTTGGCCGATATGAATGAGTCTCCTCAAAGACTGATTAAATTAATATCCGCTTTTCATTAGGTGCCACGGAGTCTGCAGCAATATTTGAGCACTTTCCTGGTTTCTTTTGTTACAAATTTACAATTTGCGTAGTATTAAAGCCACTAACTTGGGAACTTTCTGGTCTCTCTTACAGACACGATTAAGGCAAGAAATAAACAAGCCGCTAAGGAGAAGCAATACATTTGAACACTGAGAAGCACACTATTGTAGATTGAAAACAGCAGATGGTATTTGTTGAACCGACCTGTGTGTAATTCTAAAAGCTACGCAGCCACGGTAACGTTTCACTTTTGTAATAAAAAGGGACAATTGGCGCTACCTGAAAAATAACTGCCGTCCTTGGTCACATGACATGACATTTAAAATACCGCGTGGAAAGATAGCGTATAACCCTAACGATGCTAGAACGCATGTGTCTTACATGTTGAGTTCTATCATAAGGAAAACCACTCAACATTTGTGCGTGATTCTGTATGCAAAGTATCCTCCACCTAATATGGAAGCCACGAACGCTAACCAATCTACGCATGCGTTTACAGCAAATTAGTTTTGTTCTAAAGAGAATGGTACACAAGGAGAGCAAGGGGTTACCTGAAACAAATATATAGCTTTGCGATGTTCAAATATAACTGACGGTGATGAAACGTGTTTTGCGTAGAGTACACATGTACCTTTCCCACCCCACCCCTACCACTTCCTTGCCTCTAAACTACTTAATTAATTGAAATTAATTAATTAAACAAACATTAAAGTTTACACCTTAGCGCCGTAGTGCCACAGGGCCTTAGTACCATAGCGCCATAGTGCCTTAGCGGCAGGCAGCTCCCATAACCATCCCAATAGTGCACTCTGCACTAAAAAGGAGGGGTGCCCATGCTCATTAAGGAGCAGCGAGGCACTGAAATGTCCCATTTTGGCCTTATTTAATGCTTATTACAAGAACCCTGGGGTATGCAATCGCTGGAAATTGATGTTCGAAAAATCAATCGATCAATCAATATCAATCGATATAATTAGTTGATTTGTATCGATTAGTATTGGTCAATCGATGATCAATCGATAACCATACAAAAACTGTTCATCGATTGCTATCGATTGGTACAGCAACGTCGAACCTGTCCGATCATCCGCCATTTTAGGAAGCCCACGGGACGAAATTACTAAAATAATTCCGACCCAGTCTTCTCAACGCAAAGAATATACCCCGTCATTGCCTTTCCGTGTCATTATATATGTCTACGCAAGAAGTCCGGGAAGAGGCTTTACTGAATATGAGGTGCATCGCCAAAGGCTATCATCTTTGCCGTTTTGAGGTGAACGTCCGTGAAGTGTTTCTGACAAGAAAAGGGAGAACGCGGAAACGCGTTTAAAGTTGTTAACCAGGCAAGGACGGGAACAAACTTTTGAGCTGTCAAAAGAAGACGAATACCTGTGGACGAGGCGTTGAAGAGAAACAAGAGAGTCTTGTTCTCCTGTTAACGTTCAAAGGATTGAAATGAAATGAGTTTGCAATTACTGCGTACAAAGATCAGATATTTATGTGCCGATTCCTTCAATCTGCAACCAATCGATATCAATTTATCTATCGATTGTTATTGAAAATCGATACCAATAGGTAACCACACGAATCTTCGCCATCAATTGGTCATCGGTTATCAATATCAATCGATTAATTGATATCGATTGGTGTTGATTGATATCGATTGTCATCGATTATCGATTTGATCGATTGGATACCCCGGGAAGAACGCATTCCAAGTTATTGTAAAATCTTTGTGAGCACAGACTCATGAAAACATGCCTCAAACTACAGTGAATACTTGTGTCGGACACAAATAAACTTTTTAAGTTTGATTTTGACAGACAGCTGAATCCTTGTTAAAATATTGGAACCAAATTGCTTGCCACAGCTATCAAACTGCAAAATAGAAAAGACTACAGTGCAGCTGCTATTTTCCTTATTTCTTCAATTTTCAGCAATAGAAATCAGATCAGTCTTTTCTCACGCAAAGCGAATGATTAGTTGATTAAAACGACTGGAAAAAAAATTGGGGTGCCCGAGCTCGTTAGTGAGCTGCAGCCATTTCTCAACTGACAGAACTCAATATCAAGGCAAATCCGCCATGTTTTTAATGTGCGCGGGCACGAACGCGCGCTAGTGACGCCATAAATTATGCGCAATAAGGATGCGCAATGCAAATGTGAGGAATCACCTTAATTACAAAGTTAAATACATTCGACATTCGTAGTATTATTATGATCAGATTGTTATTATGACCAGGCCTATTCCTTATCTTGGTGAATCAAATTAAATGATTGTGAAAAATTATGAGGAACTGTCGATACGCGAACGCTGCAAAAATATGAGTTTTATCGCAGACGGAAGAAAAAGAAATCTAGGCGTGAACTTGAAGGGACACAACAAGTCTGGAGCACCTAGAAGTGATGTTAGTAAAGCCAAGTATATAACTTAATACAGTCAACACCCGATAACTCGATAACTCGAATCTTCGAGAGAAATTGAAAAAGGTTTGAGTTATGGGGAGTTGAGAACAAACGACTGGAAATAAGGAAAAAAAACGCTGTTTTTTTTTTTGTTTTAATTACAGAGGAGGCGAGTGAAAACGGTACGACACATTTCTAGATTACTGTACGATTCGGAACGTATAAACGTAACGGGAAACAAAAGAAAGCAAATCAAAGCAGCAGGAGAAGTCCAAGTACTGCGAACTTTGCAGGTTTCACGGAGAATGACGTAGTTTCTTGGTTTCAAACCGTATTAAACACAAGATAATTATAGCAGTCTACGAAGCGGCTGGCTCTGTTAACAAAAAGAAAACTTCAAAACTCACCGGGTCCAGGGAAATTCCCATATAAAAAGAATGGGGGTACTCGCTGGAAATTTGAAAAGAACCCCCAAAAGGTACCAAGATCCTGTTTTGTGGGTGCGAGTTGAATTTTTTTCACTCTGACGAGGCACCAACGCTTTCATAATATTTAAGAGCGATAAAGACGATTGCCTCGAATGCCTTCTACTCGTAAAGTTTATGAAAGCATTGTATAAATAAAATGTCTCACAGTATGGTCTCAAAACTTTTTGCCTGTTTAATTAATTCTTGCTCTCTGTAGTTCTCTTTCACGTTCTGTTTCAATCAAACCCTGTCTTGAAAACGTATTAATATCAACTCCGCTATCGTTTATTGACATAACAATAGAAATGAGTTTTCTTTTCTTTAATAAAAAAACTTCTGTTTTCGGGAACAGTCGTTTCGCTCAAAACAAACGCGGACGCGGGCGCGATTTCCTGCCAAGAAAAGATGGCATTTGAGAAACCCCACCCCGCCCCCCGCTCCCATCGCTCGCTCGCTCGTACGCTGACGTCATAACCAAATTTTCTCGGCTTGACTCTCTCGAAAGTCCCGCCTTGCATACATTCAAGATGTTGAAATTAAAATATCAGGAAACGAAACAGAATAGACTGATTTTTGAGCGAAACCCGCACTACTATGTCTTAGATTTAGATCTTAGAAATATGGCTTCGGGGAGGGTAATACTCTACAGGTTAAAGCCGTGGATGGTTTATAAAGTTTTCAAATATAACCGGCCATCGCTGGATCAACGGACTTTGTTTGACTTTGTTTGACATCTGAAAAGGATGTGAACGATGAGGAAGAAAAATATTTCCAAGAAAAACTCTCCTCTGGGATGGACAAGAAATATGCTCACATGCTTAGGTGACAGTCAGTAGTAATATGTCAGGGAAGGGAAATCTACCAAAAAGGGAAATCCCTAAAAGGGAAATCTACCAAAAACTCTTAGTAAAAATCTTTAAGCGCAATCTTAACCTACGGCAGATCAACCTTTACATGTACAAGTCCCAAGTTTATCAGTTAATCTTTTGATGTCGGCTATAACGCCAGAGCTATACATTGCGCTCCTCGACGTTATACCTTTGTTTTACTTGGACGCATTGCGGACTTACTTTTTTTTTTTCTTTGCTAAAACCGTCTCCAGGCTCACTCGTCATATGATGCCCGGGATGATGACATAACCGGCATATCCCTAGTTGTTAGTGTGAGCTTTCGTTTAAAACACAAATTTATCCGTTCCGACAGTTCTGAAAATTCTCATCAATTTGTAGAATGATAAAGCTGATTCGAGTGTGTGTAATAGGAGCCGGAGGTGCTGGCCTGGCTGCGGCTCGTCATCTTACAAGTGAGATGGATATTTTTGACGTGTCTGTGTTTGAGCAAGCTTCTTCTGTTGGTGGAACATGGGTTTACAACGAGAAAACAGGCACAGATGAACGAGGGCTTCCAATTTACTCGAGTATTTACCAAAATCTTAGGTAAGTAAAAGGTGTTTTTTGATATTAGGCCGGGAAAGCTGGGCAAAACTGAAACTTAGGTAACATCTTATTTATAGGACGGTGGAGGGTGCTGATATTTCTTAGCTTATAATATGAACTAAAGAGAGAAATGGATTCGTGCAGTTGGATTATTTTCTATGAAATTGAACAAGAAAGCAAATAAGTAATAGGTGGAATTAAATTCATTTACTTGGGCCATAATCCCAAATGGGTCCAAATGAACAAGAGTCACATGAGATGAGGTTGGTCTTGTTTCCATCCCTCAAAGTTACTTGCTCAGTCACTTACTATTATTAGACTTCAGACTTGGTTTCATTATACACTTCACATGCATCACAATCATCTCTCACACTGCCTCTCTCATCCTGCTGTATAAATGGTTCGGGTATATAATCCATTAGTATCACATAACTAGTGGACTAATGCAAATCCTGTATTTTAATTGGCTGCGCTACTAGAAAACTATTAGTAATGGTCCTCGAGTAGCGAAATTCACACAATCAGGCATGACACTTTCTTTCGTTTTATTCCCAGATAAATATTTTTTCAACTTGCATTTGCTACTTTTATTGTGTTGTTCCAGAAAATATCCATACCACTCCCATGGAAGGTTTTTTAGCATGATCCCCCACCCCCTCTGGAAATTCCATTTTAGTGCCATACTTTCCTTTATAAAACTGGGCTTTTGAAACCCCCCCTCCCCCTTGGAATTTCCGTTAACCTTCCTTGGGGTGGGTATGGATATTTCCTGGAACTACACATCATTGCCTTTTCTGCCCGACTAGTTGGGTGATACTAAAGCAATTAGACCCTTCACCCTCAAGAGCCACAGGTCTAATTGTTAAATATAATGCTGGGGGGGGCAACCCTGCAATGACTCTTAGTACCCTTGTGCCTTGGCTACCAGAATTGGCTCTCATGGTAGAAGATACTTTTTCTTGATGCACGCTAGATGTTTTATTAAAATTTGAACGTTTCCCATCAGTGCCACTCCCCAAGTGTCCAGTTGACACATGAAAGCCCAGTGTGCCCAATCGATGAAAACCCATGATCAATATAATCAATTAATATCTGAAATCGATTAATATCTGAAATTGATGAAAATCAATGATCAAGAGAGTTGTGGCTATTGATTTTCATCGATTTTTATTGATTTTCAGTGATTGTTATTAATTTTTCTAGTTTTATTTCATTTGCAGCAAAAAAACATAATGCACAAGAGATTTGCTTTCTTCATGATGAAAGCAAAGGAATTCAAAGGAAATTTTGAATTGTTTGAGCCCATTTTCCTTTGATGACTACAAGATACAACCCGTTACACATTAAACCGCATTTCATTTTTTTTTTATCCAGTCGAACGTCCGTTGTTATCCCACCAAGAATGTCTCTTTACAGCTAGAGATTTTCTTTTCCAGGATAAATGATTCTCCTATCGTCACAGTAAATCCACACTCAGCAACCTTTGACTGCTCTCTCTGTCAGTATGACATCGCTACATTATATAGAGATTAATCTCTTTAAGTTATCCCAAGAGTTATGCACTGCTCAAGAGAAAATTAAAAGTATCCTCTTTCAAGACTTACCAATTAAGATCAATGAAAATCAATGTAATCGATAGCAATCACGAGGATTTGAATTACAAATATCAATTTTCATTGCTTAATTGGGGCAGTCCATAATAATCAATAAATTAAAACCGATTATATTGATTATATCGATTACATTCCAACAATCGATTTTCATCAATTGGGCATGCTCGGATGAAAGGGGGATGGCTTGTTTTCCTTTTACTTCACAATGTGTGTTATGTTTCTTTGATAAATGTACCTATGACACAACGTTTCTTTATTGTTTTCCCTCTCTGTTTTTTATCCATATTTCAGAACCAATCTTCCAAAAGAAGTTATGGCCTTTCCGGATTTTCCATTTCCTTCAGAATGGAAATCATTTATGACTCATCAGCAAGTTCTCAAATACCTTGAAGACTACACCAGTCACTTTAATTTGTATAAGTACATTCATTTTAACTCTGCCATCACAAGTGTTAGTCCACTCATGGGTGAAGACAGGGACCAGTGGCAATGGGAGGTGGTTGTGACAAATGTCGATACTAAGGAATCTCAAGTTCATGTGTTTGAAGCTGTCATTGTATGTTCTGGGTACGTTTTCTAGTACTAATAATTTTGTTAATAAAACTTGTTCTGGTTTGACAAAGTTGTACGTCAACCCATCAGAGATACCACCATCAAGTTTCCTCATGGCAACCATTCAATTTTGCCAGAGGAGGAGGGGTGCTCCCCAAAGTTGTCAGGTATTCAATGGCTAGGTGGTTTGTGTGATACTCTTCTATAATGTCATCTCTTGATTTAATCTTGCAGGACATAATACTCCCTGTGAAACATTTTTTTTCTGATTACTTCTTATTTCCTGTTACTTTGCAGACATTTTTTTGTTCCTCTAATACCAAGCATTCCTGGTCTTGAATCTTTTCCTGGTCTACTGATGCACAGCCATGATTACCGCCATCCTGATGTCTTTGAAGGAAAGCATGTGGTCATTCTTGGTGCTGCTGCATCAGGTCAAGACATTTGCCTTGAAGTTGCAACAAAGGCCGAACTAGTGTTCCTTAGCCATAAAGGCAATGTTCCTAGTAAGCTTCCAGACAACGTAAAGCAACAAAGACCAATATCACTTGTATCCACAGATGGGACAGTTCATTTTGATGATGGACAGCAGAGAAAAGTTGATGCCATCTTACTCTGTACAGGTTATGAGTTCTCTTTTCCATTCCTCAGTAATGCTTGTAATATTGAGGTGTGTGATAACAGAGTAACTCATCTTTACAAACACATTTTTAACACAAAATATCCCACACTCTCATTCATTGGGCTCTGCCTCAGGGTGTGTCCATTTCCACTGTTCAGCCTGCAAGCTCAGTACATTGCAGCAGTTTTGAGTGGAAAGAAGAAATTACCATCTGAAAAGGATATGAATGATGACGAAGAGAAAGATTTTCAAGAAAAACTCTGCTCTGGGTTGGGCAAGAAATATGCTCACATGTTAGGTGACAGTCAGTGGGAATATGACAAGACTATCGCACAGCTAGCCGGAACTCAGCCACTGAGTGAAATTTATGAGGATCTTTATAATCATGTGTTTTACAGAAGGAAAAATTTCCTTATGGAATATAAGAATGATGAGTACAAGATAACTTCTGATGGGACATGGGCAAAAAATGAAAAAGTTGAAAACTGATGGGAAGGATCTTCTGGCTATTTAATTGATTAGTAAGATATACCAAAATTGGAACTCTGTGAACAATACCTTAGTGAGTGAAGCCTCCTGTTGAAATATTTGTTATTATTAATTATTATTAAGAGTATCTAGTATTGTAAGTATCACAAATGGAGTGTAGCATTGAATGGTTCTGTAAGCATGTTTTGCAAGTAGAATATAAAACAAAATGGTCAGTTTTAAATAGTTTATATATTTTTCAACTGTATTTTTGTGTTGTGTTGTTTTTCAGTGTTGCGAAGAAACAAACAAAAAAAAATTAATTTGAAGCCCTGCTATCTCGGACTATTTTTGAGTATTTTTCACCTCATTCATGCAGAGATCATGTTCAAGCCAGCATTTTTTCAGATTTTTTTTCACAGCTACCTATATCAAGTTCACAACTGCATAAATACTATTTTTCTACCGCAGTTTAAATATATATTTTACATATGTACTGCTTATCTCAATCATCTACTAGTATATTACCCCCAATTGGTTTGATAGCTTATTTGGTGGAGCACTGCACCGGTATTGCAGAGGTCAATCATTGGTTTCAAGTCAGAATTGTCTTAGTAAACAGTAAGTGTGGTAGTCAGAAATTTAAAATCTTTAAACCAATCTAAAAATCAAGGAAGATTTTTACCGGTGGTTTTTGGGCAAAACCAAACCGATAAGAGAACCAATAAGCTTTATTAGGACACTTTTTACCGAATAATCACAAAATAATAATTGTAGTAAAGTTGTTAATGTTCGTGTATGGCGTTAGTTTTTTACAATCAGCTTGAAATCTGGTGTCCTCCCTGAAGACTGCAAAAGAACGGAAGACAATCTTAACCTTTGGGAGAGCATATTTAGGAGAGCAAAGACAAATTAAAACGATTGAAGAAGGAAGGAATGGGATTTTAAAGTATTTGATAGTGAGCATAACAACGTCTAACATGACAATCTGTACAATATTGTGTAAGATAAAACAAATATTCATCAATTAAATGTTGTTGCGAGAATTACAAATAAAACCCTGGATATCGTTGCGTTTTAAATAAAATAAAAACGTAATTACTGCTTTTTATCCAGTGTGGAATTCAACCTCTCGTTAAGCTGAAATCTTCTGTCCTCCTCTCTGATCCCAAGAGCTTCTTCAGTAAATTTTATCAAACCGTCCTTTTCGTCCTGAAACAGATATCTGATGGTTAGGTGTGTCATCCATCCAGGGGTCCGGATGAGGGGTGAGATGGAAACAAGACAGTATGTACACTCAGTGCAAGGGAAGAGAAGCCAAATGGAGGCTAAGAGACCCTAAGAGCACTGACCAGGACAACTTTGTGTCATGTCGAGTAGTAATTTTTAATTAAGACAAATTCCAGTCCTTACCAAGAGAATTGACTGAAATATCTTAAGGGCCCATTAACCGCTCTTTTCGAGCGGTTGCTAAGGAAAATTTATTCTCATATAACCTCATCACTTTTAGTTAGTTCAGAGTTATTTCATGTGTTTTAACTTTTTCATGATCAGTAACACTAGTGATGATGTCATCAGGCCACGCCCATGGTCATGTGACTAATACTGAAAAAATGCAAAGGCTCCCAGGCAAATTACTTTATCGGGATTTTTTTCATTGATTTAATATTTTAATTTAAATCCTCATTACGCTATGCATAGATTTTGTTTCATTTTTTAAAGGTCAGATTTTGAGAGAATTTTAAAATATTAAAATATTCGTAATTTTCTGGAAAAAGCATGATTTTGAAAAAGGAATGCATAGCTATCTTTCCAACTATGGCTTTAATCGAAATCCGTCAAAAAAGGCTGGATTTAATGAAAAACCGAGTTTCCTTTAGCATTTAAAGAAACCGGAAGTGCGCCCGATATATATTGGAAGTTACCCTATCAGCGCGTGCACAATTTACACTACCAGCGCACTTCGGTAAGATCAAACAAAGCCACACTGAGTTAGTTTTTCTCTTTCTATTGCTCTTGTTTTTCTGTCTTTTTCTTATTTTGTCTTTGCTTGTACTTTTTTTACTTTGCATTTTGTGAAACACAAAAACATCTAAACTGTAAGCGAATTTGCAAGTTATTGAGTTGTTTTTATTTTCCGCGCTCAGGCTGACGTAAGTAACCGGAAGTGAAATTTCACCTCCTTAGCAACGCGCGCGAGCGCGCGCATGAATCGGTTATTGGGCCCTTACAGAAGCATATCACCTAGGTGATATGCTTCTGGCCCTTAACGGTTTAAAACTGTATAAGAACTCGAAACACAGAAAAAGCCAAAAATGGGGCAAGGATGGGCAAAACTGGAGGAGATTAAAACTGATTGCATCAGAGTTGGTATAAACTAGAAAACACCGGCTCGGCAACTTTTTTCAAGCTTCAGTCAATTCGTATGAGCAGAGCGATTTTAGTGTGTTGAACAGGAAACGAGTAACGTCATGCGTTACTGTTCCGCACACTGCTGGTTCAGCAGTTTTATCCCCACGTGATGCTGACGTATGACCAATCGGGGGCCAATCCTTTAACTGAAATAGGGTCTTGACTCCTTACAGTCTAAATTGAAGAATGGCCAAATTTGCAATTTTTTCTCCCTCTAGCCTGCAATTAAGCCCCCATAGTGGCCAATTAGCCTAAATCGGAAACAAAATGTGATGAGTTTTAAGCTCTTTCATTTCACACCCAACCTCTAAGCGAGTTTGCTTGCAGGCTAGTCTCCCTTAGCCCTGGCTGTCTCAATCCGTAATATTGCAACGGCTTCGGAAAGCGCTTAGTGACTCGTTAGTCGGTGCTGCAGAATGATGGTTGCTGAGTGGAGAAAAAGTTGAACAAACTCAAGTCAAACAGTTATGCTCAAAACTACTCTCTAAATTCCAGATGCCACTCATTTACGGTGCATCTAATGCTTCATAGATGTTACCTCAAGTTCGTAAATTTCCTGTAACAGAGATTTCAGTAACGCTTGTTTTTTAGCGGGCATTTCCTGATTGAGCTGAAATTTAAAAAAAAGATATGATATTCTCGTAACCACTTGTATCGTATCAAGCTTATCGAACAATACAAAGGCTGCCACTGTCTCGTTGAGGGCGGACAGAATCTCCAACAATTTGATGTTGATATGAACCGTTACAGTAACGAACGAAGGTCGTATTTCAGAACAATGGGAAACATGATGAAGCCAATAACACTTGATGTTGGACATATAGCAAAATATAACTGGCCAACTCCGTAGTCTGTTTCATTCTCTGGAGCTAGTACCAGATTGTCTCTGTTTCACGGAAGGGTAGGCCTGAGTACGAGTTGTATCTGGTATTTCACCTAACTGACTGCCGTCTAAAGCTGTCTTCTGATTGGATGAAATTGTCTCTGAATAGCTCACCTGCTTCTCAATTCTAAGAACTTTAGATTCAAGCACCTCTAGTTTCTTCTCAACATCGCTAACTTTTTGAGTGAATTCTTTTAATTCAGTTAAAGTGGAATGAATCAAAGCTGAACTTTGTTCTTCCCGATGTTTCGTAGTTTCAAGGCTTGTAGCCATGTCTTCCATTCGCTTGTTTGTTTCTCTCAGCGTTGAGGTAAGAATAGATACACGGCTCTGGAAAATGGATAACAACAATGGATCAATTAATGAATTTAGTTCTGAGCCTAAGAAATGCCAAAGTCATTATATACACCCTCTCGGTGTAACTTTAAGGATGACCTTTAAGGACGATCACGCTATACAAACTACTGATACTCCCGGGTTCAAACCATTTACTATGACACTTTACTCTCATAGTGCCTCTCTCCACCTAGGTTTATAAATGGGTACTGGCGAACTTAATGCTGGGGGTAACCCTGCGATGGACTAGCATCCCATCCAGGGGGGAGTAGAAATACCCCTAGTCACTTCATGCTACAGAAACCGAGATAAGCTCCGGCCTGAAAGGCCACTTGGCTCGCACGCCGACTTAACCTTTTTATCCTTTTTTTTTTCGTTGAAACAGTTCTCAAGAAAGTGCACTACCTTGCAATTCTGTAAAACAAGCAAACTAAATCAAAAACCTTCGGTTTTCAGTTTAGTTTCATCGTCTAATTCTTCGGACTTTCAGCGCTCCGGAAACTTTGGGTCACTTCGGAAGTCATCGGTTGGGCTTCGGCAATCTTTGAACAAATCGCTTGTTCCTCGGTGATTTTTGGAGGTCTCCTAAAATTTAGTTAATCTTCGTTGCCATAGAAACTTAGTAGATACTCCGAGGTCAAAGGAACTGATCTCCGCGAATCAAAACCTGGGATCTTTGCTGAACGTATTATAACTCTCTTTAATAAAATTATGGCTAATATGTTTTATAGATTAACTCATTCATGTTTTACCTGCAAAACTCGCGTACGGTTTTCAGAAATTTCAAACTTCTCATCTAGTTCATCTTCATTGCATTTAGCCTGTTAAAAAAAGATATTTTAACTGGTATTTGTAGTTTTTAAGATATTCGTTTTAAAAGCTACAGTTAATTTGGTTTCACCCCAGTACAACTCTGTTATGCTTCACGTTTTTGCATGGTACTTACTTGAAGTTGTTTTTCAATTTGTTGAGTGGCTTGTAAAAGTTCTTCATTTTCCCTACGGATATCCTTAATCCGTTTGGTTTGTACTCGTAAAACGTCTCGAAGATCGTTTATTGCGTTATTCTGCAAAACATAATCATTATATTACATACTGTTATACAGTATACAGTATAAAAGATTTAAGATAAACTGCAGTGCGAAAATGGAAATCCAACGTTTTAAGTGTTAGCCCAACGAGTATATATCGTCAACTATCTTAAAGCGCTGTTCTCAGATTTCTTCCCAAAACATTGAGAGTCTTCTAGTTGACTTCTGCATCATATGTCTCTCTTACCTTTTCAGTAAGTTGCTTTTCTACCATTTTCTTCCATTCTTTAAGTTCTCTCTTATCTAAAACAAACAAAACCGGGAATTCATTTAAGTTAAAAAACATACGTAACTACATAAAAATTGATTGGAAAACGCAAAATAATATCTTACAATTTCGCCATGATTTCGCAACACTGCACACGTTTCCCATTGCAAGATTTTGTCCAACTGAAATTGAGTAGCGCAAATTCCAAGTGATTGTATTCCTCTCAGCTGTCGGTTGTATTGTGACGAAATTTAGAATCATCGCTATGGAAAGCGCGCGCTGTGGCACTTAGCCTGCCTGCTTAACGCCTTAGCTAGCGGAGTAGTAGAATTCTTCACAGAGAATTTTTTTCTTCATGCAGTTCAGATATGCTAATGATAGCGCTAAAAGTCTTACTGTTGTTTCTCTTTTAGGCATTCAAGGAGCTGACCAAATATTTTGTGCTTTCTTTCCATTTTAATTTTTTGGTTTCATCTCGTATTTAACAAGGGTGGATAGAATAAATTGTTTTATTATAATATATGACTGAGAAATTACTTCATTGTAATTGGTTGAGAGCAGGCCAATTTATCGTTAATTCTTAATTTCAAATTGCACTGCAGTGCGGTGCAGTGCAAATTAACGCCCGAGCGTTTGCAATTTTCTCAGTCATATAATAAATGAGTAACCGCATTACTCGAGATATTTGAAAATTCTTTCAAATTGCACTCGCCTAAAGGCTCGTACAATTTTTAGAGAATTTTAAAACATCACTCGTGGTGTAAATCCTCAATTGCACTCGCATTCATATGATTACCTATACTAATTAAATTTTTCGACGGACTGGGTGGGGATTTCAATTTCATTTAAACGAAGTGGTGGTATAAAAAGGCGGGAAAATTATGACGCGTGTTCCCTTTTTGAGTTCAATGAACTGAAACACGAGCGATCGAGTGAGATAGAGAGATCTTCTAAACTATTCCTCGCACAATTTCTTATAAAAGTCGTCTATATTCTAAATAATGGTGACAAACGAGAGAAAGGTTTAGGTCCCTGTGCGAGTCAGATGAAGTAAGAGTTAACTTGTTTAGCCGGACTACAATAGTGTTTCTCAGAACACAACAAGTTCACTGGAGGCTAAAAGGACAAGGCCTAAGGTAAGGTGGCAAATTTACTGAAGTCTTAAGCTTAATTTTATATGGAAAATCCGTTTTCGCCGTTTGAAAGAAATTATGTCGGTTTTTATATTTTCTCGTTAATTTTTTGCTGCTTTTCTTCTTCATTCAGCCGCTTTGTTGTACTTTAACAAGCCTTTTCAATTGAAAAAAAAAAGTGTTTCGTATCCAACGTTACGTAGTTGAGTTAATTGTAATATTCTGTGTTTTTTTGTAGTTTCCATATTATTTTGCATTAGCCATATTATTTCTTGTATCTCCGCAATAGAAAGCTCGCCAAATCTGCCGTTATAAGCCATTTTTTCTGGTAGAACTTTCGCGAAAAAAAAAAAAAGCTATAAGCGACACTGTACTTGCCGCTTCACCATTAGGGAGTTTAAAAAACCGCAATGGCAACAGCATTGAGAACATATCTAAACAGAAGGTTTAATGGGCAATAAAATGGCACATTTTTTTTTGCGGTCCTCTACAAAACAACAACGTGAAATGACCAAATTGTGCGTTGTCTGGAGAACGTAAGCCACGATGGATAATTTTTGAAATTTATATTTCGAATTTTACGCTGTGTTTCATATTCAATTTCGAGATAGTTTTGACAGAGAGAAACAAACTAAATGACTTTAGACTATCGCGAGATTCGTAGGTAAAATAAAAATTCATTATCTAACCGATTTTATTTAAAAAAAAACTAGATCATAGGACGGATAATGCAATTCGAGAATTTAGCCATCATGGGTTATGAGCCATTATACCATGCTCTACAAATATGGTAAGCATGCGCGTTATTTTTGGGGGCGTTTTTATTTTATTTTAGTCTAGTTTGCTATATTATGGGGCCGTTTTTAATATATAAAACAATTATTCCACTCGCGCTTGTTGGATATGAAATGATTATAGCCAACCCGGCGCTATGCATGCATTATAACCTGCCCAATCATTGGTAAACACGTTTTATCATTGTCGTGACACTATGGTTACCATAGCAACAATATGACCCGCTAAAAACACCCTTCATTATACCTTGAAGGGCTTGTAATTCAAAAACGGCTTGGTGAAATTTTTTATAATATCAAATTTTGACAAGTAGGATAAAATGCAACTTTTGGCAAGGTTTTTAAAAAAATCTGTACATTCATTTCAAAACTACCTTACTTTGTCAAAACTTTAAGATGGCTCTGAACCCCATGTTCATATATTTTTTAAAACTTTGCCAAAAGTTATGTCTCATCCTGCTAATCAAAATTTAATAACATACAAAAAAAATCACCGTGTCGTTTTTTGATTTATAAGTTTCAGTCAAGAAATTCCCGGGAATCGTCTTTTTTTTCTTTTTATCATGTAACCGAAAGTTGACGTAAGGAAAAAGAAACAATACCTGGTTAAATTCTCTCCCTTTCACCCCCTTATAAATCAATTTTTAACCCCTGCTCCTTTTCACAGCCTTTAAACCAATTTAATTCAAGATTGAACAAAATGTTTCAGGGCGTGCTGTCAATAGAGAAATGTAAGAATTGATGAAATTGAACAGTGCTTAACTGATAGGCCTATCGATCACTTGACAGTGAACAAGAAATGTCAAGAATGACCCTCAATTGTCTTAATTGTGTCACTGGCTGAACCACATTGAGAAACAAAACAGATCCAAAACTGCTCAAGAAAAATTCTGAATTATAGTTGCCCAGTCCTTGTCCTCGGACGTGTGTTTGCACACCACATGTGCCATATCCAGCAATCTCGTACTATCATGTTTTCCAACTTCCTTTATTTAGTTCAAATTGTCATTTCTTTATCAGCAAACTTCTTCTCAATCGCGTTAATAGTTTACTTCAGTTTGTGAACAAGTTTGCCTTCCGTTCAAGCTCATTTAAAGCTAGACTGTCCAGGCTGATCATCGAAAGTTCTTCTATCCTAATTTCTATATTATACTGCCAAATGCTACCAAATATGCAAAGAAACTGGGAAAAAGACCCTACAGATCAAAATGGGGCAAGAAGTATTGGAATCAAGTACAAGATTACAAGAATGGAGGTGGATTACAATTCATGAAAGTTGATTTTGGGACAGGATGTCAAGAAATCAGGATTGTCATTTTGGTGACATTTTGAATCACGTCGTCATTTTTTTTTTTTTTTTTTTATCTTTAATTAAATAACATTTCTTTGCTTTCACCACTGTTGGTGGTTTTTCTATGAAAGATAATAAAGCAAATCTATTTAATTAGTTTTAATTAAAAGCTCCAAGCCATACCTATTAATTAACAATTATTCCACGGGCGCTTGTTTGATATGAGATGTAGAGATAGCCAACGAGACGCCGAGTTGGCTAAGATCATTTCATATCCAACAAGCGGGGGTGGAATAATTGTGTTATTACAAACGCCCCCAAAACATAGAAAACTAAAATAAAATAAAAACAAATACGAACCAAAAAATTACATACACGCTTCTCATATTTATAAAGCATGGTATAATGGCTCATATACCACGTGGCTAAGTCAATGAAAACTCTTGAATTGCATTATCCAATGTTCCAGTTTTTAGTTAAACGCTATATCAGGCTAGACGTTGTCCCTCAAGACGTTCATAGTAGTCCTTCTAAGCATCAAATAGGTGGAATGCCATTCTTTTAAACATCACGTACAGGGTTTAGGAAGAACAACCTGATGTCCAATTTTAGACATAATTTGACTCCAAAAATTATCCTTCCGCCGCCGAGATGAACCCGCCATTTGACCTCCACCAGATTTGGTCTCATAGGCTCTTTATCATCTAATTATTTTCCCAGATTGGGTTGTTCTTTGTTGTATTAGATGAAATGCGTGAGGAAGAAAAGAACATTCTAGGCTGTGGATACATCAATAAGCAACCATTCATTGCTAACAAAATTCACTGAAAATAGCTTTTCGTACACATTGCAGGCCTATGTTATTAGAAGCATCGAGTTCAGCCTGATATTGAATGATTCTGTTGTGTTGTAAACAAAAAAAGTCAAATGTAACATAAAGAACTGTAGAAAAGCTGGAAAGAAAAAAAAAGCCAAAAGGAAGAAGGTCAAAATTCCCCAAGAACAATGAAGACTTGATTGTAAATATTAGTCAGTATAAAAAATGAAATGGAAACAAACAAACAAACCATTCCATAATTCTCTGGAATCATATTTGTTCGTTATGATGTAGTGGCTTCGTTACGTTACGTAATGTAGCTAACGGCTTCATAATTTCCTGGGATTATTCTGATTCATCATCAGCCTGGCTCCTTTTAGTAAGGAAAACCTTTCATTCAACACATTTTTAGGTATATTAAAGTTTGATTTTATTCATTCGTCACTATGAAAAAAGAAAGAACCATTCCTCTCAAAGCCCTGTATGTTGTTACGACTTGTCTAAAAAAACAGAAGGTTACAGACGACCTTACCAATCGTGAAAATCACGTAACGGCTTTTAACCATTCAACTCCACAATAGAAAAAAAAAAAGCTATGAAACTGGCTAATATTTGACACTTAGTATTGAATATAAATCCCTCTAAGCAAGGGTGCTTTATATGTATATCGCTCACTCCTGACACAAATCGACACGAACGGCGGAAATATTTTAACAACTGGGGAAAGCGCCGAGGAGGGAGAAAATGAGAAAGGGAGCAGCAGGGGACAGGGGTAGATCTCCTTTTCCCCGTTATCTCCGCTCCCCACCGGAAGGACACCCACGCAGGTAGACTAGACTAGCGTGATTCCTCAATTGGTGTTGAGCGATTAAAATCAGCGATAATGACGCTAATTAATACCGGCTACCAGCCTACATTAGTTACTAGCTAGGCAGTTTCTTCACGTTGGACCCCATTGGATGTCTGAAGTAAAAAGAGCAGATTTGTGACTGTATATACGTGCAGTCATTGGTTACGTCGATCGGGAGTTATGTTGGAGGAAGACTATCCGGTGAACTTCGTCACGTATCTTTATGTAGCAAATTCGCAGGATAATCTGGTACAAATTAATAAAGGAATGGGGAGTCTGGAAGAAGAAGCACTCATTACCGGTGTCAGATCGTGTTTTGCGACCGTTTTTTTTTTCCTAGAATAAGAAAAGGTTATTTCGGAATAGCTTAGTCGGAAATGCCAACTTGAACACAAAATCTTGACTTTTTTTTTTTCTAACGTTAAAATAAAACACAGGCGCCATTTATGACCCAAACACATGGCTGTGAAGCCAAAATCTGTAATTAGATTATGAAACCCCACTTCAGAATAAAAACTAGCGATAAAAAACGCCAGTTTTTATTCTGAAGTGTGTTTTAAAAAACTTACTTATAAGAAACCCACTTCGGCGCATATTCTGCTCAAGTAACACACACATTACCGGCACAAGAGACAGCAAGCTGCAACATCTTCAGCGAGATATCATTAAAAAGTGCGGAAATTTGAAACTTCGACTCTTCAGAACAAAACTTAGCAGTTTGATTCACTTCTTCTTTCAAGGAGTGGCTATTTTCGGGCAGCTTAAACACTGAGGAACTTTTTGACTAATTCTAAACGCAGCTGAAAAGAATTATTCTTTGTCCTATAAATAGAGATGAAAAGGATAAACACGAATCAGCACAATATAGACCAATATATGTTGCAAGGGTCATAAAAAGTGATCATGAGTAGTTTGATAAAGCTTGATGTATCTATGATGATTTCTATCGTTCCTTATAAAAAGCCAAATTATATTTGAGGTCGCTCTTTTCGGGAGGTTCTTTCTTTCGGAGCATTTGACCCAGGCATGCTTTTTCACTGAGCCGCTGTTGAAATTAATACTATGTAATGAGTATTTGAAAGCCTTCCTACTGAGCTTCGTGACCCGTGAGCTGTTTAACCCCGAGACTGACGTAAAATTGAAGAAAACAAACTTCTTTCATCAGCTGCCACCAATGCGAAAGAAAAAATGGCTGTTTTCTCGTTGTTCTTCGCTTTATTTGGATAATTTCCGTTCAAGCATATCAGCCATTATTTCGAGCTGAACATCAAGTCAAACCAAATAAGTTGTTTTTTAACTGTAGTGCTTCAGAGCAAGCGGAATTTTGAGGTCTTGAGTGCGGCACGCGAGAATCCCACACGAAATCGTGACTTGCAAAGTGGCTTTAAAACGTGCACGAATCAAACTGAGGGACTTTGAACACCCAAAGTGCTTTTCCATATCAAATTTCCCAGCAACGTGAAAAAGCCTGTAATCTTTTGTAGACAATCGTAAAATCTGTTTTTCCTTTACAATTATTTTTTATGGAGATATCTTTACTGATTGAAGTTTCTTACAATTCAACATTGCTATGTTAATTGTCTACCAGTCAAAAGTAGATGGTGGTGTGCTTTGCAGTTGACAAAGAAACCTGCCATTTTAGGTAAATTTATTCAGTCATTTTGTAATTCATCTTCGGTGACATACTTCTCGCAACAGGAGATAACTGCATATGATGGGGATCTTTCTTATCGACAGATTTTATCCAAGAATCAGGATGAAGATTAGCCAACAGTCGGTCTTATCATGCCCAACATATTGCATCTTCCTGATCGGCTTGTCGATAAATTCAAGGAAAGGTTCAGTATTTAATAAAACGAATACAAATAAGTTACATTCTTTACTACGTAACCATGACAACGTGGACACCAATCGTCTGAAGCAAAACCAGCAAAGAGAATGTAATTAATACCTATACTGTGGTGAATATTGAAAGTGTGAGCTCTACACGATTACAAAATAAACTGCAGATGTTTGTTGGGTTGAGGTACGTTTTGACCCTTGCGCACGAAATAACAGCAGCATTACGTGATCAAGGGAAATGATCAGACACTTATTTATTACCAAACATGCCATTTGATTGGTGACACGCGATTCTCACACCACATCTAACGTGCTTTGAAAACTGACGCTCTGTCGCATCAACCTGGTTGACAAACAACAGACTCTTTTACGAAATTCTACAAGACTCTCTGTCTGAATCGAGGAGGAACACCTAACATTCTTGGCTGAAAGGAAGGTTAAGAAAGGGGTGGGCCCTGGAACCTCAACCGGGCAGGGGGGGGGGGGGGGGCGGCGGTACACTCTTTTATATACTATGTATAGGTGCTCCTGACCAGAGAAATTGTGATAGCATTTTTTGGCTTTCGAGCCATTTAAGTCTAAAATAATCACAGATTTCGACTTCAATTTTTATCTGGATCTTTTTAAACAGAGGCCAGCAAGAGTGACTGAAAAAATTAAATTGGGTTTGATAAAATGCTATCAAAATATCTCTTGAAGCACAAAATAAAGCGCGAAGCTTGGAAGATTTGACATGCAGTCATGTTCGAGTTTAAACCCTTCGAAAACACACCAATTTCTGACTGAATAACTGAAATAAGAAGAACAAAGTACGAAAAATTGTATTTCGTGGTCTCGCTTGTAAAAGTGGGACGTTAAAGTCTCAACAAATTTTCGAAGGAGCAACTTCTACCCTCCTCCCGGGAAAACAAACACGGCTTTCCTCTACAGTAACAAATAAAGGAGTCATTGTTAGTTGTAGAGATGCCGTGCTTTCTTAATGTCCCTCTCCACATGTATTATAAACATGTCTGGCTTGGTGGGATCGGATGTAAACACCACTGAGAATTATCGTGTATCCTCTTTATCATTTTCTAAACTGCCGCAGTTTAACGGCATCAGCTGACACGACATTTAGCCTGTGAACAAACACTCTTATAGTAGCGCATGCAAACACTAACCACAGGGCCAAACATATGTTTAATCTGCTGTAGTCACACCTCCTGACACACCTCATGTACTGAGAAAGTTCGTAAATAGTTATATTTTGGCACGCGCTTGTCGAGAGAGCATGTTGAACGCAACAATGCTCTCTTCATGCCAAAGGGCTTCCTTTGTTGCTGAGAGTCGTTCAAAGTACAGAAGCCAAGGAGACTTGTGTAACCGAGATATTTGCCTGATGGAAACAAAAACATCGAATTCGAGATAGATTTTATGAGTTTGGTTGAGTAGAATATCGCATAAGCTGCTGGAAAGTCAGTATAATTTAATTTGGCTGATGCAATACGACTGATATGATAGAATGTTACATACTATTACAGCCATGTGAGATAGTTATGACTAAACTTTGCAAATTTACAGTTTCAAAGAAACAATTTAGAAACGATCTCCGAGTGCGTGATAAAAATATTACTTCTCATCAGTATAGTGAATGTTAGGCGTAACACAGCGGGAATATTCTTAGTTTCCTACAAGAGGTCGCGATATTTCGTTCAGTTCCAAAGTAGTTCATGATGAATATCGCCAGCCAAACTTCCTGAATCAAGGTAATCACGAGAAGTGTTAAGAACTGCAAAGAAGTGAAAATGAGCCGGCAAATTAGGTGAACCGGCTTTGTAAAAGGAAATGTTTATTCGGTGAACAATAATAACATACAAACGAGGGAAACATATGCTCGTAACAATCAGAGGAAACATATGCTCGTTTCTCGAACAAAGGGCACGAAAGTAAAACAAAACACAGCAAATGCCAACAAGTCCCCCGCAAACCGACCCAAACCTGCTGAAACTGAAGACAGATATAACATGATTTCACGTAAAAGGAAACACCCCTAAACTCATCGTGAGAGCAAGAGCACCTCTGTTGTACTTTGGATTTCTTTACACTGTCTTTACAACTAATTTTTTAAAGCTAAAAGGATATGTTCAAAGAATAGAACAGTAAAAAACCAACCGTTTTTGACTTAATGATATCTTCAGGGTAAGAAAAATGAAACGATATTTTTTACAACGGTATTTTGTTGGCTCATTGTAACACAATGGAAGTACAGTGAAACAAAATAGCATTTTGGTCACAAGCCGCGCTCGTGCGTGTGGGGTTCTTTTCCCACAGGGCGAGCATAAAAACCCAGCCTGCAGTACAGTGAAGCAGACGGCAATACTGGAAGTTATACCGCGTGCGTGTCAAAGGTTAAGGTTTTGAAGGTTTTAAGCAATTGAAGCTGAGATAACTTAAAGGATTTCCTGATGGGGATTGCATGGAATTTTCACTCTCAAGGATGTCAGCTTAGTTTGTTAATCGTGCAGTAACGCTGAGGGAACTGCACGAGCTGTAATAAATATTCACCAAACACCATAAAAGGCGTGGTATAAGGAATGGTTGTTTCTAATTTTAACCAGCGCCGTTTCGTTTGACCCGCGGGCCGATCGGCAGGTTTGTCACTGCCTGTAAATATAGTATAATGGTCTTTTGACGAGTTTGGAGATAAAAAGCGCATTTTTATTGGTTACTTATCCAGATAATCACATAGAACACATTTTATGATTGGCTCCTTAGTTGAGAGTAATTTGTAGTTCCCAGGATCCATTAGTACGTTGCGGCACTTGTGGTTGCATTTACCGGTAAGTTGATAATTAGAAGGGTAGTGTTGAAATACCTTTCAATAATGCTCACTTACTCACGGCATAAACAAATCAGCTCCTGAGTTGGGAGAACTTCAACACACTGAGAGTAGCCTTGTGCAATGATTCAGAAAGAAAGTGTTATATCATGGTTCAAAGGACTTTGTGCGGATGATCGTATCGACCTGATGTGTAATTTATTAGACTGCTGTATACCTTGGGAAATCCGATTTTTGAGCACGTTTATTGAAGCCCAAGTCCAGAGAGATTACCCGGCATTTCGGCAACCTGAAAGTACGGCGAATAATCCAACAGATTTGAGCTGTTTGTCGTGTTTGCACGATGTTCACGTCCGACGGAAGCTGTGTGTTTCACTGGCTTTGCTTCACTCTAGCAATCGACAAGCCGCTGCCGTGATGTTCGGAATTCTGAATGACTTTCAACCTTCAAGTCTGGCTGAGGAGGAATTCTTCACAGATCTGTCATTGCTGATGACCATGTCCGCTCACCATCCAGCCTTCTCTTTTCATCAGAAACATACTTTACGCGCAAAATTAAAACAGCTGAAGCAGTCAGCAAATCACACATCAGATCTAAGCGAGGTAAGGAAAGCAAAAACATTCACAAATATGAACAGCATTTTTAATTAATGTAAGAAATGTTATTTTTGGCATCAACAGCTGCTTACATAAACATTTTTTTCCGTTTTATAAAATTTTATGAAATTATTATTGCCGATACTCGCGCGCCCAGGAAATTTTTATTTGCGAGTTTTTTTATATCCAAGGATCCTTTTACATTCGAAATTCTGAGCTTGAGTAAGATGTTTTCCTATTTACTTTCCACAGACTGTTTCCGAATCAAGCAGTGGTTCTTCGACTTTTTCTGTGGATCACGATGTCCCAGCGAGGTGCGAGACACAAGATGACCTTTTACATCAACAACAACAAATCAAGGAATCTCTTGAAGAAAAAGCAGCTATGAAAGAGGTTAAAAAGGTGGAGCTCGTACAGGATATTCCTCCTGTCAAGGATGCAATTCCTGATCCTCAAGGTAATTATTTACTTAGTGAATCTTCAGAAGGTCCCAACATTTCGAGCAATACTTTTTAACTACGTTTTCTTCCTTTTTTCGATTTAAAATATTGACACGGTGGTCATATGGCAATTTCCCGCCTAGTTTTTGCTCCGTTGTTATCGATACCTTACCGAAATGAAAAACAACATGCAAATTAACACACCATAGCAGTTTTGTTTGCGATAGAGATGTGATCTGAGTAAGCTAATTTTCGTTGTTTGTCTAGTGGATCGAGGTTTCCTGACAAGGAAAAGCTTTCCTTTACTGGCCTTTTATGAAGGCCGCGTTAGAAAATCCCATTGTTTCATTTCCCGGGGAATAATATCACAACGGCACTTTGATAAGGTACAATTTGATATTTAGGGGTTATCCTCATCGAAGGTATGACAAATATGACTCTACCAGTGCCTGAAAGTTAATTATTCCTGATCCACTGAGATATCAATGGTTGAATTCGTTCTATGTTCATTTCAATATCATGGAGTTAATTGTTTTCTTTTCATCAAAATACGACTGACCTGTACAAAAAAAATGTTATTTTGATTATATTTTATTAGTTTTGCTTAGCTATGTGAGAAAATTTAATGGCCATTTAAAAAGATCATGGTTATCTCCTTTCTTTTCTCAAATTGTAAGCAGATTAAACTCGATATGAAGCTTACATTCTGATTTTGTTTTGTTTTTAAACATGATTAAGAGAGGCTTTTTCTTACAAATGGAAAGGCACTGAAAATTCTCCTCAGGGGTGTTTTTTAATCACTTTTTTGGTGCAAATTAAAAAAAATAGAAAATTCTGGAATAACTAGCGATAAAAATAGGTTGCCAAGAAGGTGAGGTCTTAATTGCATGGTTGCTTCCAATGTTTATCACTACTTTCCAATCTTAATGGAATGTTGCAATATTTGTCAAACTGTTCATAAGGATTAAACTGACTGTAAGAATACCTTTATACCTTTTGGAATACAGTTGTTTTATTAAATCCAAGTCAGAACAGGCTTTCTAGATAGACTTTGTTCAGACAAATGTTGTTTGTACATGTCTGGATGGCATGCAAATGACGTCATCTTTTGGGGCTGTCGCATATGATACAGTGTTGATAAAGACTGTTTGAATCTATGAATACAGCTTTCCCAGCTGTCTTTGTGATTGTCTTTTCCTCGTATGACCAAGGTATAGACTTACTTGACTCAAATTGCATAAGAAAAATTTTAAGAAACAAAAATGTACTTAACTGCGGGTTTCCTTAGGGCCATAAAATATACTGGTAAGTTCTGTTATGTCTGAGATGTCCTCACAATTAGGTGAATATTGTGACCTTTGACACCTATTACAAGGGCTGTTGTTTAAAATCTCTTGCCCCTTCCTATGAAAACATCAATTTCTGATGGTGTGATGGCATATTTCAGGCATTTATTTTGCTGGTGACATTGTTAAAATGCATTTGATGAAATACAGATTAGAGCTCAATGCTCTGTACCTGTTTGATTATGAACTTTTCAATATAAACATGTGAACTACCTTTTGTAGAAAGAAGTTATTGTTCTCCCAGGCTATCCCTTAAGTGTTTTATCATGTAACTAAAGATGATGTGAAGCTACATGTATTTGTCAAATATGCAACAGGAAATGAAAACAGTAATCACTGATGGTTTCTGTTAAAGATGGCTTGTTATGTTGCATGTCAGTCAACAGCATTCACAGAGAGTCTAATAATTGTGCTGTTAATTAAGTGGATATTTAAGGAGTAATGGTGACAAGTTAATCTTTGTGTTCAAGGTTTGTAGAGGGCAAAAATCAATGCCTAGTAGTCCTGGCTGTGGGGGTTATTCTTGAGATTTTTCAAGATACAACTGAACTGTACATAACACAATCGTATAGTTTTATTGCTTTCAAGACCTTCTCATTACCTTTCTAAGCTGAAACAACGAAAATTTGGATAAAAGTGAAAAATGAAGCAAGAATCATGAGGATAATCAGATCCTTGCACAAATAGTCCATGAAGACTATTCTTGGCTTATTTTGTTTTTTTTGTAACATTACACAATAGGTTTCACTTAAAAATGCCTTCCTTACTGTGGCAAGCAAACTTACAGTCGTTGTGATATTTCTAGGGAGATGATGCTTTTGGCATAAAATGAAGTGATTCATAGGCTTCTGATAAAATGTGAAAATTATCATAAGACAAATCAATCTAGGTCTATGTCAACGCTTTGGAAGAACCTAACATGTTGTCCCAGATTAATAATAATAATAATCCAGTTCAAATTATTTTTGATATTGAATGTTCCTTTGATAAACTTATGACAAAGTTTCTCTTTTCATCCCTTTGAGAGGTGATGGCAAAGTAAGAAAACAAAGTATCAATGTATTTAGAAGTGATTTGATGAAAATACAGCATTTTGTCTTTACCTGTACTTTGCTTTTTTATTTCAAACCTGAAAAATTTTAGAGTTGACTGGAATTTGCATGTTAGACATTATATCAGTATCAGGCAGCAAGTTTTGTTTTTGTCTCACTGGACCAGAGTACGTGAAAGAATGCTGTCACGCAACTGTCAGATGCACAAAATAATTCCAGTCATGGAAACAGACACCTATTATATCTTTCTTGTTCAATCAATTAAATTTTTACTTTTTTACCAGATTTACTATCACATTTATCATGGAGATGGAAAGAGAAACTTTGTCATTAATGAATTCAAATGGTAGTTATGGTTGAATGATGAATTATTTGGTTGAAGGATTTAATCTTTGACTCTATTTTGCTGAGAGTTTGTCAAGATCACAATAAATTAAAGTAATAACCACAGAGGGTTTGGAAAAAGCCTGAACACAATGGGGTAGCCTGCTCTCGCACTCACACTCTGTGCTCATATCACTTGCATGCTCAAGAAAAAATAACTCATCACAAAAAAATAAACATCTGTGGACCGATATAAATGTATTTGTCATTGTTTGGAGGAAAGGCCTCTGCCGTTTTGACTGTAAGTGCAGACGAGGACTGCAACAGAGACAGTATTTTGAATGTTAACACCATAAATCAACTGAGTAGGATTACAAAATATCTTAAGCAAATAAGATGGTCTGAGTCTAAGGTTGCATTACCTGTACTTTGTGAACAATCTAAATCAACCAAGCATTTGTAAAAAATAGTAATAATAATAATTAGTATTAATTTTTAATTATTATAGTTGGTTGGATGGGGTGGGGAGTGGTACCATTTCTTTCTGTCCTCTCTTTGGCTTAATGTCCTAACAGATACTGAGATAACTAAGTCAGTGCTCATTTTAGATTCAAACAATTAGCGTAACATCAGTTTTTGAGTTATTTTTTTTTGAAAAAAAAAAACCTCTTAGTCTGCGTGTCGGGTATGTTATGGACGGGTCAATGGGTGAGTGAGTGAGTGAGTGAGAGATGTATGTATGTCACACCAATCAGATTGGATCTACTATGAACAGCCAATCAAATTTCTTGTTGCAAAGGTAAATGGTATGTCAGAAACACAAGGTATGTATAAACACAAGGACTTTGGTAATTGAAAAATAAAGAGTGACGTCTATGTTGCCGGTTTGTGATTTTTAGTCCGGTTTGGAGGGGAGTGTGACAGTTACATACATACATTGGGTTGTTTTAGAGTGCATAATTTTCAGTGTAATGGTGGCTAGTTATGAACGAGATGAGTCTTGAGTTTTGAAGCAGTTCGTGAGTTAGTAGTTGGCAAATGGCACGAGATATTTTTTATTTTTAATCACAAAGGGTAACTTGATACTTTTGTTTTTCACAAGGAGTTAATTCAGTTAGAGGTCACGAATTGTCGGTTCTAGTTCTTAGGACATGTTTTAGAGGAGTCAAGACTATTTAGATTTGAAGCAGTTCTAACGTTTACAATAGTAAGTGCAGGTAACGATTGTTTTGTTCTTATTGCATGCAAATATAGCGAGATATTTTTATTTTTTAGTTACAATGGGTAATTTGACACTCTTGTTTTTCACAAGGTAGTAAATTCAATTAGAGCTGACGAATCGTGACCACTTGTTCCCACGAGATGTTTGCTATTTTTAGTTACAAATGGTAACTCGACACTTTTGTTTTTCATATGGGAGTAAATTCAATTAGAGCTTACAAGTTATCGGCTATTGTTCCCAGGGTATTAAACAAAAAAGAAACTTTCATTTCTAGAGTGTTTTTACGTCTCTGCAGTAGCAGTTTAATAGTTTTATTTGATGACATTCATTTTAGTCCGATATTTTTAAAGGTAAAAAGTATGAAAACTGTTCAAATGTTCTTTGAAGACTGCGTGGCATCAAGTTAAGGTACATTTAATTAAATCAGACTTTCAATGTGTCAGAGAGGTTTTTTTCTTTCTTTCTATTTTTGGTGAAGTAGTGTTGTTGCGTTGTGTTGTGTAAAAAGGGTAAACTTACGACTCGTCTAAAATGCGAAAAGTTCTCTTCAGAATTTTTAGCAAAAATTCCCCTTAGCGGTTGGAAGGGCTGTGTGATCGGTGAGAGAGAGAGTTATGCATATGCTCGTGTCACACCAATCACAGTGTGGGTTGTATCAAAGAACGAATCAAATTGCCTGTTAGAAAATAAGATGATATCTACATTAATCTGGAGACATGTCAGATTACTTTAGTATGTTCAGTCGAACATTTTACATGTCAGTCGATTTAGCTTTATGGAGGGAGAATTACATAAGGAAAGTATTTTCTGTGACGCTCAGCTGCTTACAACGTACATGCTGTCAGCAAAAGGTCCAACACTAAATTGTGATTTGAGCATTTTTGGATGGGCTAGTTTTGTTGACTGAAGTAAAAATTGTAGGAAGGGTATTGTTATTATGAAGTTTTTTGTGTGGTTATTACAAAGAGTTGCAGAAATATTAAGAAATCTCGTTGTGATTGCGTCATGGCCTACTTTGCGTCGAAGGTGGCTGGGAATATTTTGTATGGTGAGAGTGGTGTCATTCAAGATTTTTGAGTTATCTTTTTGTAAAAAAAAAAATACCTCTTAGTCGGCGCATCAGGGTATGTTATGGACGGGTTAATCAATGAGTGAGTGAGTGAGAGATGTATGTATGTCACACCAATGAGATTGGATCTACTGTAAACAGCCAGTCAAATTTCTTGTTGTAAAGGTAAATGGTTTGTGAGAACATTTGATCCCGATACAGTTCAGAACAGCCGTATTTATTCTCCGGCTTCTATAAAAGAGGAGGAAGTATTCATATCTTGGGCTTACTTCGACATTTTCTGTGGGTTAGGCTGAGGATTATGTCGGCGAGTTTGATAATCATTTGCAACTGGATAATCAGTCAACAAAACATAGTGTTTAGCATATAACTACGAGCATGTGATGAAGGGTGAGCTTTTCCCACTAGATAAGTTTTTGAATTGAGTCTTGAGCCGCTTTATTATTAGTTCCCTTAACTTGAGTATTTTTGAGCAAAAATTCCTCTTGGGGCTTGGAAGGGCTCCCGAGGGGTACTCCCAAAAAAATTGGGTGGGGGTGTGCGGCCCGCTTCCCAAAACCCTTACCCTATTTATGACCAAAATCTGCGATATTCCTTACCCTAGTTATGACCTGACCAAAAATTTGACACCCTATTTACGACCTGACCCTTAAATCAAAACCCTGTTTCAGACCTGCGTTATAATTAGCTCCCTAGTTCAAATCAATGTTAAATTACCTTAAACATACAAATTTGTGAAGGGCTTTTGTTGATTTTCTTTTCGATAATGATGAAAAAATGGCTTCTTCTTAAAGCATACCCATATCAAGGCTAGAGTACAAAAACCATACCCTATTTATGACCAAAATTGCCAAAATCAGCTAAAATTGATACCCTATTTATGACCAAAACGGCCGAAAAACTATACCCTTCCGGGCCGCACAGACCTATAGAGCCCATATAAGGGAGTCCCGCCCCCCCCCCCCCCGGAAAGGGCTATGTGATTGGTGAGTGAGGGAATTATGCATGTGCACGTGTCAGACCAATCAGTGTGGGTTGTATCAAAGAACGAATAAAATTGCCTGTTAGAAAATAAGATGGTATCTACATTAATCTGGAGACGTGTCAGATTACTGTAGTTTGTTCAGTCAAACATTTTATGGCTCACTATTTAGTTATCTTACCATTACCGATGTAACATTGTATGTACATCATAAACTCCCAGTTTCTTTCTTGCTGTACATCGCAACCAAAAAAACTTGTCAAATCAACCAAATCATTGCTGTAAACAGCTCCATGCATGCTCCTATCTCCAAGACTTATAGTTCACAAAAAAATAACTCTTGCACGCCTTGCATGCCTATGTTTTGTGGAAGCTAGTGCCATTTCCTCCTATAGAAGTCATAGGTTCTCTGGAAAAAATGTGTTGGGGAAACTTCAAGGTTGCTAGTATATATATATATATATATATATATATATATATATATATATATATATATATTTCTGTACACCAGTAACGTATGAACAAGGAAGTTCTATGATCTCTTCAAAAGTAATAGACCCTTTCGATAAATGGCTGCCAATTATAAATTCTTTTGTAGGTATTAAAATTAGCTTGACTGACCTCATTTTTGAGTTGATAATTCAAGAGAATTGTGACTCCCAAACGAGTTTAGTGAGGCTAATTTAAATGCCTACAAAATAATTTTAAATTGGCAGCCATTTATGAAAAGGGTCTATTATCTTGACAATGCTAAAAGAGGTGATGTTATTGTTTATTAACGTGATTGAGGGGTTATCTTCCTACTTTGTTTACAGTTTATGTCAAAGAGATTAAAGTGCAGGCAATAGAGAAGATAAAGGAGAAGAAATCTAGACATGAGCTAAGAAAACGTGATGATCATCGGTATGTTCTACAGGTAATAATCATGGCTTGCCCAAATTAAATAAATGAGTTGTGTAAATAGAGTAGGTAGACAAAGGTAAATTGAGAAACCAGAAGGGCCAAATCATTTGGAAACAACTCTTGAAATCTCATTTGTACAGTATACCTGTAGAGCGCCAGCTTAACAAACACTTAAAATTGCCCTTTTAACTACAATCATTGTTAATCATATTTATTTGAATTAACATATTTCTGTGAGAATCAAACCTTAGTGATGTTTGAGGTTTAGGCAATTCCTGGTACAACACTATTTGGTCTGTATGGCCAAGAAGAAGTGGATTGATATGGAAAGTTACTGCAGTGTGGCCTGGGACCATGAGTTGTTTCTAAACTCTTTGCTGCAAGGGTTTTCTCTGGGTTTTATAGTTTTCTTCCTTTTGTAAAAGCCAACACTTTTAGATCATTCAATTCTTTCTGGGATCTGATCAATTAAGGACCAGAGATTGGTTTGTGGCAAGACCAATGGTGTCACTCTTATTGAATAAAGTTGATTGATTTGCTAATTCCAACAGTTTGAGCAATAACTCTACAATCAACCATTGGTCTGATTGATTGAGTTTCTGTTGTATATTCTGGTGAACTAGGTTCCGGGTGAGCTGCTAGATTAAATTCTGTGATCTCAAAATATTTGATTTCATGTTACAGATTTTGTGGTGCGATAATACCACAGAAATAATACACAGGACATATGAAGAGATGTTTGACTTTCAGTGCAAGGTACATGTAACTATTCCGTCCACCATATTAAATTAGTGCTTGCTATTGAATTGACTGTAAAGTTCAGCTCTCCTTGGTATTAAACTTTAAAGTTAGTTAACTATAGCTGCTCGACAGGACTGTGACAACATAGTATCATGTGGCAGAACTTTCTGTGAAATTTACATCTGCATAAAGTAAGACAAACTAGGTTTTGGAATACATAGCTTATTTACCCATGGCCATTGGATAGGACCATTGAATAACAAGTGGTAGCCTTTTATTAATACATAGAATTGTGTGCCCTCTTATTTTCAAAGTTGCGGAAAATGTACCCAAATAAAGTTGATGCAAGTGGTAATCCTTGGAAGCTTCCTTTCTTACCTGGTAAGAATTTTGTGTTAACAGTAGAGTTTTAGCGAGAATTTGTTCCTGCCAGTTACGGTATAGTAATTCATTATATATCAAGTCTCAAAAAGGGCAAGTAACTCTTAAAGTTTGCTTGCCTGGGACACTTCCCACTTGCCCAGGTTTTCAAACTCATTAAGTCATTCAGTGGCATGTTGGAATGCAAAAAAACCTGTCTGACTTGTTTGTAGTCTTCTTAGTGTTGCTCACTTTCATGTTCATGTACTTGCTTGCTACTGTAGAATTTTGATATAGTGAAAGGCCAAGGGACCAGCTAAAGATATTGTGTAGTTCCAGAAAATATCCATACCCCCACCATGGAGGGAATTTCACTAGCCTGCAGAGCAGGCAAGATTTTTTCAAGCGAGCGCTCACATCGTAAAAAGTTTAGCCACCATCTTGAATTTTTCATGCAGTGGAAGACTGGGGAGAGAAAGAAAGTTTTACCAAGGGGGTGAATGATAGGCAAGAGGAAGGATAGGGGAGGGGTGGAGCAAAGAAAATCTCGCCTGCCCGAGGTCATTGTTCTTTTAGGAAACTCCGTTCGCCCACGAACGGAGTTTCTGATTGGTGCGGCTTGACCCTGCCTGTCAATTGTCTGTCAGTCAGTTTCGTTTCGTTCGTGCAGGTAAGAAACATGGCAAACTCTGTCGAAAGTGATGTTGTTAGTTTCGATTCTGCTCTCGAGGAATCTCTCAAGCGTTTATGTGAACTTGGAATGTCTCGTGAATTATGGACAGAGCAAAAGGACGCAATTTCCCCACTGGTATCCGGAAAAGATCTGTTGGCAGTGCTACCCACTGGCTTTGGGAAAAGCTTAATATTTACGTAAAATGGGGTTGACTAGCCTACACGACTTCTATGGTTTGTGACATTTGCACATTTGCCGTTCTCTGTTCGGTCACTTGACCTTTCTTGTCGCTTCACTTGTGTTCATGAAGTGCACTTCATGTTGTGTAATAAGGAAGAATTTTAAGCGGAGTTGAGCCGTTAGATCGTGCTATGGTAAATTTTTATAAGTCATAGGTCTGCATGGTTTGCGCTGTTATCTGCATGTTGACTCGTTGAGTTTGACACCTCTGTAATTGCATATGTTTATGCATTGTTTAGGCTCATTTCTATTGCAAGATATGCTTTTAAGTCTCCATGAATTTGCTTTTGAGGGACGAAATATGAAATTTACCGTGAACATGTTGCTTACTTGCATTCTATATTGTGACACCAGGCCCGGCTGTGACTAGAACTGTTTACAAGCACAGTCGGTAGATCCTTATCACGGATATCATATTTGTTCTCGTACGATTTCCTTCGGAGACGCTGTAGCTTTACTTTGAGAAAGCTATACGTTTGTCTAGAGACATTCTTATGTTTCTTGCAGCTATCTGATCGAGCTTATGTTTCTCTTGCTCGATGTATAGGTTTATTCCTCCTTTGGTTGTTCTGGCACCACGATTCAAATGTAGCTGTTTATGCGCAACTCCTGTTAACTGTTTTGCGTGTTTTATATGCCATTGTTCGGCTTAGTTCAGGCAAGACCATGGTTTCGATCCTCCATGTGGATCTCATCAGTTGCCAGTATTTCTAAAATACTCTGTACGTCTGAAGTCGCTAGCGCAACACGTACCTCTGTGAGAATGCAAGACATCCTGCGGCTTGGCACAAACTTCTTGTGGTGTGTACCCTTGTGAGACTTCCGGTGTCGAGAAAACCTCATTTTGATTGGTTACCCACTCATTTCCGGAAATGCAGTGAAGCGCAACTAATCAGGAGGTGTTTCGCATTTTAACAGGCTTTTTGGGCAGGCGTCTTCTCATATTTCCCCTCCCCCATCCCCCACCGTCTAACATGGCGGTCTAAAAAGGCGGTCGCAAGGTTATAACGCTAACTTGCCCCAATAAGACGCCTGCACTGCAGGCTAGAATTTCACGCAAGGCCCCCCTCCTCCTTGGAATTTCCAATTTGTGAACACAAAAACAACCCCCCCCCCCCACCCCTCGGGAATTTTGAATCAAGGTTTCCACTGTATTTCATGAATTTTGTGCAGATTATCTTGGTTTTTATACTAAAACCCTGGAATCAATGTTTTCAATTGTCGAAACCTCAAAGCTTGTGTTCAACACCTTGAATGTTAAACTGTATCTTGCCTAAGTTAACACAAAAAATCATTTTGAAGAGAAGTAAGTAAAATTAAAAACAAGTAGAATTAAAAACAATTTGGCTTCTCCACGTCAATTTTGACACAGGCACATTGTCAAATTTGTAAAGCCAGTGAGTATATTTTTTTCATTTGGGTGAATGAAAAATAGTTTCAGTCGAGTGAAAATGTCTTTGTTTGAATGAAAACTGTTCTCTGTCAACATCCAGGAACACTGAAAATTTTTCAATAACTTTATAGAGATACACTTAGGCGCTGCCAAAATGAAATGAATCATTGATGTTATTAAAAAAGAAATTGATTACTATAGCAATTAATTTCTTTTTCTTTAATAATATCAATGATTCATTTCATTTTGGCAGTGGCTAAGTGTATCTCTACCAGAAAACAAGTAATAGTATATTTCGCTGAAGAGGCTTGCCTCAGGGATTTAGCTGGATTTGTTCATTAATTTAAAAATGCTGGCAAGGGCTTTGTTTTTGCCGTAGGAATACAGGGCTTCTTTTTGCTTACAGTTTCCACAGCATTGATTTGAGTTTGGTTTTATACAGTGTAAGAAATGTGTAAGAAATAAACAGGGCATTTTCCTGTTGAACAGGGTTATTTTAGCCATGGAAAGAAATTTGACTGGGGTAGATTTTGATCATGTACTAGGTAACCACTTTTGAACTGTGAATGCACATCACACAATCAACAAAACAAAGCTATAATTTGTAACTTTCATCAAGCTTTATCTAAACACTTGATTATACCCATGTGTCCAAGTTATTACTCTTTGTTTCAAAATTGTTATCAAAAATTTAGTTGGTGGATGGCTTGCCTGGGCTCTTGTCTGTGGGGCAAGTGAACAGTGAAAGCTACTTGCTCAAGAGGAAAATGTACTTGTCCCAGACGAGTGGATGGGTTTTTTTTTTTTGAGCCCTGTCATATGATGTAAATTATCAGGAGGATATGGCCCTTGGTCTTTTTTATACAGAACCTCAATCTGCCCTTATATTCTTGTGGTACAGCCTTGAAATATATAGGATGGACTCTGAGCCCTTACCTCTTGACAACAAGTCACCTTTGAGCATGTTCTTTGCTTACGTTGTGCAAACTGTGTGGTATCTAGCTGTGAACAGTCTTGGAATTCAAAAAATTAACAAAAAATTGTATATTAAATCATCAAATATTAATAAATATTCCTCTGACTGCAGGTAGAATCAGACTTTTTAACAAACCCGAACAGAAAGGAGAAAAGACACCTATCCCTGATATTTCTGATTACACCAGGTATTGAATTTAGTAAGTACGTACAACGTACGACATATTTTGTATGTATCTGAAAAGGGGAAGGTTTCCAGGGCTACAGTTCCCCATTGTTATGAAATGTACAGTGCAAAACATTCTTGGCCCTTAAAGCAAGAAACATGACACCTTCATGTAGTGCACCCACTTCTTCCTACCCTCCGTACTACCACATCCAAATTCAAATTTAAGCACAGTGCCTACACCATTTTGCTAGGAATGAATTAGATGTAGTAAACTCAGAGAAATAATTTTTTTTTTTTTGCCATAAACTTGTGTGAAACTTGACAGCCCTTAATCTAACAAAGTGATAAACCTTGTGTGTTCTGCCTCTAGGATCACTTTACAAGGAACAAAATTGCTGATAACTTCCTGATGCATAATCAGTTACAAGAAAAACACTTACAGAGATAACAACAATAATTTATCATTCTTCAGGTTGTTCAGCAATCTTCCTAAGTTTGTTCGTGGCTGTGATCATGTCGTGAAGTTCTTTCAAAGTGAGAAAAGAACCAGAAAGAAGTCAGACAGTAAGAAGGCTAAAGGCTCAACAAAAAAGGAAGAACAATCTGACAAAGTCAAGCAAAAGGAATTTGAAACACCTCATAAGATAGCTGAAGCTGTGCGCGAACAATCGCTTGGAGGAAAAGATAACATGAAAAGTGTGGATGTCACAAATGCTAAAAAGCAATCTCAAAATAATGTGTCTGATGAGGAGGAAACAGTGACTGCTCTTGATGAAAATGGCAACGAGGTCAAGGTGTTGTTGCCTGGTAAGTTATCAGGACTATTTGGGTAATATCATGGACCCAAGGTTTTCTTTTGTTTTCCAGATTCTAATATTTCACTCCCTTACACATCTATCAATCCCCCTGGGAGATGGGCAGGTTCCCTGGGGCAGTTCTTCACATAACTTGTATCCTGCCTTGGGATTTGATGGCTTATGACAACCCAAAGGTAGCATTGTTTAGTTCTACACTGTTTCAAAGTGTATCTGTGGGTAACTGAGAAATGGGGCAAATAAAATCTATCCATCTATCAAATGTCAAATGAAGTGAACAAACAGATAGGCTAAGAGTAACCTGTGATGGACTAGCATTCCATTCAGCAGGAAAAGCAATGTCTCTAGCTACTTCATGTCATGAAAACTGGTCAGTCACTTAGACTCTCAGAGCACTGATTTAATTTTCTTCTTAGTTTGATGATTTAGAGCTTTTGATTTTCTCTTACTGTTTTTAATGAGGCTGATTTTAAAAAATAAGTCAATTGTATGCTTTTTGTGTATTGCAGAAAATTCAAAGGTAAAGGAGGAAAGCAAAGAATCCCTCTTAAATGAAAAACAAGGCAGAAATGGATTTATTAAGATTTTACCATCAAAAACTTTATTACCATCATCGTCATCGGCATCATCATCGTCATCATCAACTTCATCATCATCATCAGGTATAACATTTGTACCCTTATCGGACTGATGTTGCTATCAAACAATTGGGTATCAGCCAGAAATTTAGACACAATTTTTAAAAAAGCCCTGAAGAACCTTTTCGCTGACTCCCATGAGGAACACCACTTACTTGTAAAACAGTAACCATCAACCCAGAGGCATCATATATAATACACCATTATACCCCCTGTACCATTTTAACATGCTATTTTGTTGAATACTTTAAATCATACTAGCAAACTCATAGGAAGCCACAGCTTGAATTGAAAAGCATTCAAAATGAAAAGAGAAAAATCTTGAAAAAATATCTTACTCCCTGTATAGTTTGGGTATAGCCCTGAACTATAGCTTAATTTGAAGCCCCCGATGAAAGGGTTATTGTGAGATATTAACTTGACCTGAAAAGCATAAGAGGATTAATTTTCTATTTTTTTTTCTTTTTCTTTTTCCTGTTTGCAAACAGGTGCTCTGCTGACTACATCCCAAAGCTCTCTTACATATAAACCTTTATTCCCCACAGCAATGCCAAGTAACATGTTACACATGCTTACTTCCAATGGCTTGCATTCTTCTCTTCCATCATCTCTGACATCACTGCAGCTAACCATGCCTTCATCACCTGTCACATCATACCCATCACCTTCTCCATCTTCAAATGGATCACCTGTTACGTCTCCTGTAAGTTCTCCATCGTTTTCACGGCAGCGATCTTGTTCTGGAAATATTAACTGGACATTTAGACCCCATAGTCATGCCATGACTGTTTCTGAATGGCTTAGAAATCTAAGACTGCATAAATATTCTGAAGTGTTCAAAGGAAAGACTTTTGATGAGGTGAGACTCAATTAAGGCTACCATAGACCTTTGTACAGTAGGTGTTCTTTTACAGTACAATAATTGTCCTCTTCTCTATATGGCGATGTAATGGACATATTGTACTTAGGGAGTCTGCATTTGAGCCTTTGAGCTTGATGGAGTTACTGGGCAAAATATGTAACATTAACTTATGGTGCCTCTAATGCAACTATCCACTGCACCCAGTTTTGTACCAGTGGGTTACTGGGTTAAGCTTGCAGAATGCTGGGCTCCAGGGCCTATGAGTAATTAAGTGTTTTTTCTGATCAGATGTTTCTTTCTATTATGGCTGCCTAACGAATGGGAATGTAGTGAAGAATGTGTTCCATTTGAACTTTCCTTCAAGAAAGTGTCATTCTGGTAAAGATGTGGTGACTGTGAAAGGCTTGGAACTGGTGCAAATGATGCCAAACAGTAAATGGAACACAAATTTCCATCTAGAATGGCTTAATGGGAAAACAAGACTCAACCTTTTTAGCAGTTCTTTTTCTCTTTGAAAATTTTTTTAAAAAAAAATAATGGACAGTAATGTTTGTGTCCACCCCTAAACCAACTGGATTGTCTGAACTTAACCCTTAACACAACATTAACATTTTTTAACACAAAATGCTAACACTTAATATTACCATGGTCAGTGCCATAACTAGAATTGGTTGACAAAGTGAAATATGATTTTTGACAACACTGATTTTCCTCCTCAGATGCTGAAGCTTTCAGATAAAGACTTTGAAAAACTTGGTTTGACAGCAGGAGCTAGAAAGAAAATTCAAGTTAACCTGGAAGTTCTACGGTATACTTATAAACTTATTGCAGCTGTGAAACAGTTTGTTGTAGTGGGGGTCTAACTTTGTGTAATTCAGGGAAGTGAAGCTTAAAAACAAAGCTTTGCATACCTTACAATGGAGTATGGCGGCCTATTGGTTGGCACACTGTGTCCTCAAACAAAACACTCAAACAGTGCCAGTCTCTAGCAGGGCCAGGGGAGGTACTCCCTATAGTGGTTTAAATGGCAAGACTCTCCCTAAAAGGGGTACCTTTTTCAGGCTTCAGGTATATGAAAGGGTAGGGTACAAGTCCAGGGTACAAGTTGAGGCATATGAAAGGGTAGGAGCATCCATCATTTAGAATGTCTTAAATTTTACATTGAAGGGCTGGACATAGAATAACTTCATGTGAAAGTCTCAGCTCTCTATTTATCTTCATGAGTGAACTAAAAGAACAACTTACTGAGTTGTTCTCTGCAGGTATTTGAGTGATACCAGTTTCCTTATAGTAATTGTTTTGTTATTGTTGTATAGGACAAGTGGCTGTTTCACCTCCAATGGTTTAACAATAGTGGACATTCTTCCGTCTCCACCATCAGACCTAACTCCTTTGCAGACCTCGACTCACTCCAAAGGCATTTTAATACCGTCTAGTTTTCCTGTTCATCCACCAGCACTAAGTTACAACTCCGACAGTGAGTTTCTGCGTAGCGTCAGTGAAAGTGACAGTGCTAGTGACTGTGGCAGTGACGTGGTGTCTGAGCCAGGCACTCAGGTTTGTGCTCCTTGTAAGTGAAATTTGTTCAGCAAGCTGCTACTGCAAATTGGAAGAAGTTTATTTTGATGTCACAAATTGCCTTGCTGGGCAGAAAGATCTTGACTGCTTGAAAAGTGTAATAATTATAAAAAGGTATAGGGAGCAAGTAACCTCTATGGTATGCTGGCGTTGTTTTGGTGTACATTGTACATGTATGGATGTAGCTTTGTTGTTAACTTTCATAAGAGAAATCAGCTGCTCACAAGTAAGGTAGGGAGGGTAGGGAGGGTAGGACAGGGGGTTGGAGGAGGTGTGACAGCCCAGTGTGTTGGACTCCATATTGGAGAGTCTAGTTTCAAGACCTGGCTTTAGTTGTGTTCTTTGGCAAGACACTTATCTTTCACAGTGCTTCTCCCCATTCAGCTGTATAAATGACCTACTGGGAAATTTAATGTTGGGGGCAACCAGGTGATAGACTAACATCCCATCCAGGGAGATTTGAAATACTCCTAGTCGCTTTATTGAAACCAGAGATTTCGCGCTGGCCAGATGAGCTATCAGGCTTGAACAGGGCTCTATGAATCAAGAGTGCTATATCCCATTAGTGAGGGTTTATTTTGTCAAATTGTTGTGAAGATGGCGTGATTTTTAAGCAAGACTTGCAGCCACATAATGGATACATTGGTGTCTCTTTTTTAGACAGGTTGTTCCAATATTTATCCAAGAAAATTTGCAGTTTTGAATGGTTGCCGTCTGTCTTGTTACAACTGTGGCAGTCTTGGACATGTTGGTCAGCAATGTATGGCTCCAAATCTGGACAAAAAGCTGCCAAGTTATGGTATGTCTTCTACTTAATTTATCATCTGGTCTTATAATAAGCAGTGTCATATATTTTTTATTATATAGACACAATTGTTTTACTGGAAAATACACCACTTGAAAAATTCATTTAAGAATTTACATCTGACACCCTAGTGGCATATTTTCCTTATCCTCACTATCAAGAACATTGATGATGTCATTTCACGCCATTGCATTGCGCCACTGTAAATCTCTGCCAACTGGCGACTGAAAGATGGCGAGTGATTGGGAAGTTAAGGCGGGTCAAAACAGTTTCCAGCACTTAGATTTTGATGGGTCGTTATAACCACTCTTTATCACTTGATGCTACAATCATGGTATTAAAAAACTGCCCAATGATTGGTGAACACATTGTTATCATTTTTGTGATGATGTAGCACAAGCTCCCAAAGGTGGGGAAGTTTGACAAGATCATGCAAGAACGTGGAACCTAGTCCTGCCATCTTGAAAACATTACCCAGAGTTCCTTGGGATTGCTGTGCCATTTTGGAAGTTGTAGGCTGCAGAACAGGCATAATGTTTTTGCATATTTTAGGTGAACAGAGGCGAGCGCAAAGTGCAAGTCGCGTGAAAAAAATAACGCCTGTATGCATACCATTGTTCAAACTGTTCCGGTGTTCAAATATGAACGCGGCTACCCACTTGGTTCCTTTACATTATGTGATCCTCAAATGTTTTTCAAATACGTGGCGTGACAAAAGCTAAAAAAATTGAATGTGCAAAAATAAGATTCGGATGACAAATTGAAACCGAATAAAACTGAATTTCCATTCTTTTACTGGAACAAATGTCACTTGAGAAAACATTGGAAAAATGAAAGCAGAAGGGACAAGTGAAACCTAATTGAACAACAAGAAATCAGATAATTTCTTGGCTGTGTGATGAAAATAATACAGTGCAGCAAATGACAATCAGAAAGACGAGAAAACAAGCCAATTTTATTGAGGTAAATCAGATTCAACTGTGGTTAATTAGTGCCCACTTAGTTTTTTTTCTCAGGATTTCTGTAATAGCTGAATAAGACTCAAACAAATATATTTGAATGAAGCGAATAAACTAAACAAACAAACCGCAGAGGTCATTGTAAATTAATTACGCAGAAATCCAGCATGCAAAAATACTGTTGACTTGTAAAATCTAAAATTCCCAAATAAAGGCAACCAAAGGAAAGAAACGTGGCAGGAAGTTCACTAACAATAAATTTTCATTGAAGACATAGATGAGGCAAAGAACCCTGTCTAAAAGCAAAAAAATGTTCAAAATTTTGCAGACATACATCGCTGCATGAACCGCATGTTCAAATAAATTTTCACGCTAAAGCGAAAGCTTGAGTTTTTACCGACGACTTTTGCAGTCATTTTATTGGCTGTGGCCTTACCAATCGTTCCAGAACTTGAATTCAACTTCAAAGTAGTACTGCCATTTTTGCTTCCTAAAGTCTAGGAAGCTGCTTTAAATCCGCAATCTGTCATCAAAACTCACTTGAAAGCACACCAATCGTCATGCTTTTGCGGCGGTTGAAGGAAAAATTATTCACCAGAAAGGTTTGAGGACTCTGTACACCTTGATATTCCACTCTGAGGCCACCTAAACATTGATTTGTGTTTTTTCTTTCCATTTTAAGTCCCAAAGAAGTAATTTCTCCATTTTAGGGATGAAAACAAGATTTGGATTTTTAGATTTGGCCCACAACGCGGCTTGATTACCACTGTTTTTGTAATGCTGTGATTGGCTGGTCATCTAGGGTGTGTCTGGGGGCAGAACAGCTTGAACAATAGTATGCGTACTGGTGTTATTTTTTTCGTGCTCTTCCCCTTGCGCATGACTCACGCTCGCCTCACTTTTGCCTCTGTTGGCATAAAATACACAAAAAAATTACGCCTGTTTTGCAGGCTAGGAAGTTGGTTCATGCGCACATATGTTCATTGCCTGTTCATTGTTGAATATTAATCTGTGTTGGACTAAACAGCTTTAGAAGGTGCTTGCTCTTGGAAGAAATTCTTTACAAAGCATGGGATAAAACTAGACGGAAAAGCAGCGAGGCAGCGAGTGTAATTTATATCATCTTATCATCTTAGCCCCAGGGAAGGGGTATTTGACATCAGAGTTTCCCCCCTGGGTAAAGAATTTGATGTGAAAATAGACTGAAATGTCACATCCCCTTGGGTATGCCCGGCCCCCCTATCCTGGGGCTTAACATTGGCTGGTGCATAAGAGACAAAAAAATGCCAGAAACGGCAAAGTGAAGAAAGAAACTTTGTATGGCTTAAAACTATTCCAGGAAAGGGAGAGATATTCAAGATATTCCAGCCAGTGAGCTGCAGTTCACATAGGGTTTGTGCTTTCGGTTCACTGGAACACATTGGCTCAAAGATATGAATTTTATGCTCTCATGACAAAAATATCTCACTTGTTTACTACGCTCACTTGTGAGATATTGTTTTTGCCACTCAAACATAAAATTCTTATCTTTTCACCACCGTGTAATATCCTCTATTAAGTGTACACTAAATCTGTGTAAAACCAATTATGACTTAAGTTTATTGCATCAATGAACTGTTTAATTCAAGACATTAGAGGAATAGCAGAGGAGATTGTGGAGTCCATGTGCTATAAGTGCAGTCAAACCTGTCTTAAATGTACAGTGCTGAAAGCTATTATGGGTATTGCTAGTTTAGGGCTTTAAACCCACTAGTACATGTATTAGTACATGTGGTTTCCCCTTCCTTCATGTTGAAATACCATGAATTTCAATCAACCAGAGGTAAACTGCAACCACCCATGATACTTTTTAGCATTGTTGCCCTTGTTTTTACTCTTCTTTAGGACAACTTTTCTCAAATCAGCTGTATGTAATGATGGCCACAGGTTTAGGTTTTGATGCTTTTAGGGTTTGAAGGCACCTTGAAAGTCCTAGAACTTGAAACTCAAAATTCAAGGCCTTTAAAGGACATGAAAAGTATATTGGAATTGTCTCCTGGAATATCCCTGAAAAGTCCTTGAATTTTTAGTCCAAGAAGTAGTAAGCACCAGATTTATTAACAGCGTTTTCTTCTTAATCATTTTTTGCAGGTTCCCATTTTCGATATGATGGACAGCTAGAATGTTGATTAGCGCTTCAACAGCATAAAAGCTGAGAGCAAACTTTTGGAAGATAGTAATTAGCAAAGCCTGAGTATCATCAAAAAACAAGGATATTAGAGTGCACAGGATGGATGTGCTGGTACTCTCACTGCCCTCCTCAGCACCCTGGGGGCAACTCTACAAGGTTCAGGGAGGTTCAGCCCCAAGGTCCAAGCCCTTACTCTTTTGTATACCATTTTGACAGAAACGATACCCCTCCTTCCCAACCTCTGGTCATAGTAAGATCAATAAAGCCCAGTCTGAATAGGGTTAACGTGCCATTAAACAACAAAGGCAACACTAACGATGCTTGAACTAGCTCAACAATGTCAATAATAATTTGCTTTTTTAAAACTCTCCTTGAAGTTTGAACTTTAACACTTAAATATCTCACACACACAGTCTAGAACATAGTCATATTCTGGTTGTGAATAGAACTACTGTCATGATCTTGTGTTGAGCCTGAGGGTGAGGGTACTCCCTATAATGGCCTAAACAGGGAGGCTCTGCCTGAAAGGAGTACCTTTTCCAGGCTTTAAGTATATAAAAGGGTAGGGAAAAGGAAGGGAACTCTGTCATTTAGTTCCTTTTAAAGGGCTATTAGTTGAAATATTTCGAACAGAAACACCTTATGACTGTATTATATCATTTCATTTGTAATGCACGACATGAAATGAAATGATATGCCTGGAAAAGGTACTCCTTTCAGGCAGAGCCTCCCTGTTTAGGCCATTATAGGGAGTACTCTCACCCTCAGGCTCAACACAAGATCATGACAGTAGTTCTATTCACAACCAGAATATGACTATGTTCTAGACTGTGTGTGTGTGTGAGATATTTAAGTGTTAAAGTTCAAACTTCAAGGAGAGTTTTAAAAAAGCAAACTATTATTGACATTGTCGAGCTAGTTCAAGCATCGTTAGTGTTGCCTTTGTTGTTTAATGGCAGGTTAACCCTATTCAGACTGGGCTTTATTGATCTTACTATGACCAGAGGTTGGGAAGGAGGGGATTCTGCCCATCTACCCTTCATGACGTCAAGTACATTGAAGCTCCATTGAAGCAATGATGATGAATTTTTAAAGAGTTTATATCGGTAACACAACCAAAAATATGTTTCTTTGATTTAAGCTACATGGGATTATGATGTCATATCAAATGGTAACTACTGCTTTCTAATTGTTGTTAATTTGTGTTTCCTGAAACTGCTTTAAAAGAATGTTACTTTCAACATACTTGGTATTTTAAAATACAGAACTTAGATTTTCAAATACTTTCATTATCTGATCTTTAATCTTTAATCACATCTTTAATATCATATTCATTTGTTGTCATGCCCTGCCTAAATTGTTGCTAAATTTCTTGAATTATTTTTCTTTGCTAAAGAAAATTGAAAAATATTAAACTTGCTCTGCAAGTGTGACGTAATTCCTATATATCTTGTGCACAAGTGCATCTTTAATAGTATTAAAAATTATTGTCATAAAACCATCCAAAGAACATTGATAATATTTTTGTACATTAATATAATGTTTACAATTGGCTTTCAACAATGCAAGGTGATGATAATGTTTTTTTGGTCTAGAGTGATTTTACATAACTTGTGAAACTAACCATGTAGTTGTGTAATAGGGGAATCTTTTCTTACATTTACAATATTTGCCTCATATTAACACTAAATGATAAATTGTCCCAACAAATTTGACCTCAATGTATTAAATGCTTTTTGTCTGGGTCAGTAACTAAATATTTTGCAAAGAGGGCCTGGGCTAGTTAGCACTTCTACCACCCGGAAATTCTAACACAAAGGAGGCAAAATGTCAACAGTCCTTCAGCAAAGATTTGTTGATACAACCTACTATTCTGGAAATCATCTTTTTTGTTGTGTTTCCTGTCCAATACATGTTGAATATTAGAATCATAATGTTTCAGGTTAAGTAAAATCATTCGTATGTCTCAGTGTAGTGTAGATATTATGGGTATTGGGTTGTTACATATTATTAGCGCAGTTATTACATGCAGTTAAAACAAATCGTATAAAATAAGTTATTATTAATAGTTGTACAGTTTTATCAAAAGATATATAAAAATTAACATTGCCTAGAATACATGTAGAGCTGACAGATACAAATTGCCAGAAAATTATTTACAAATAATTCCTGAATGATTGGAGTATAATTCAATACTAGATAGTTCTTTAATGTATTTTCTGCCCAATAGACAAATATTTTTTTCAATAAAAGTACTTTTCTTGGAGGTGCTGTATTTTTGATGTCTGGTTAACATTCAAGGTTAAAATGCATTTTTCTTAACTGTTGTCATCATACACACTCTGTTTTAACTGCGCGATAAAGAGTCCAGCCATTGAGGCAGGATTTTAGGCGTACAAGATAAGCCAGACTGGGACTGTGCATAAATTTTTGTTTTACTGACACTGAACAGTACATTCAGACATTTTAGTTACTCATAGGTGAGGGATTAGCTCATGTGGATAAAAGAAGTTTAAAGAGCAGGGATGAAGCATTGATTAAGCTGACAACAAACAGTGACAGTTTCCTTTATTCTGTGCTCATTAGAAAGCCTAAAGCTAGTTTTATACAAAGTGCTCACATAGTTAATAGAGGGGAATGGTTATGAAACCTGACAAAGTTCTGTTGTATGTTTTTGTTTGCATTTTTGGCCTTGACCGTGCACAGAACACAATAGTCGTTTACTCCGTACTAAGGAACTAACCAATAGAAACTTGTTGGTTACGTAAACATGTATGGTGCTTGAGCACAAAACAAAAGATTGTGCACAGTCGTGGACCTTCCAACATAAATCTTGGCATCTTTGTTTGCTCCTTTGATGTTTGCAGGGCTTCATAACCAGTCCCCGCAAATAACTCTGGTGTCAAGGAGGGGATGCAGCTCTCGTTTGGTCAAAATAAAATGTTCAAACTTTTTTTTTGAATTTACTCAAAACAAATTGCCTTGTGGATGAACAGGTGATCCAAACATCAAATGCCATGACGCTGGGAATGTGAAACTACCTGTAAACAATACACAGAATACAATGAGAGTACTATACCATGCCACAGAATGTACAGCCAATCAGAATACAGAAAGGCTGTAGCATACATGACAGTATTTCACCCAACCTTAAACCATCTTGCGCTGCATCGATTGTGTTACCAAATGTATTTTCTATGGCATGATACAAAATATTTATTTTCTTGTGGTATATTACTTGCAAAAAAATTTCGGAATATTTTGATTTCTGACAAAAAGTGTCCGAAATTTTAAGTGTGCAAAATATTTACAGTGCAGTGTAAAATTTTTAAGTAGCTCCAAAGCCATAATTGGTTTTCTTGATGGAGCAAACTTTAGTTGTGAAACTGCTTGAGATACGTAACAGCTTGATAGCATTTGTGTTATTTTGTCATCGGTGTATTCTAAAACCTCAAGGAAGCAGTAAAACTATAATTTTCACAGATGTTGAGTCAGTCTAATTGTGTTTTGTAGGTGTAAATTTGCTTAAGGTGGCCGAACACAGTTTTTGTGTGCGCTTTTGCTGATGCAATTCAGCGCACGCACAAGGATTGCAAAAAAGAAACATGCTGTCAATAGAGCAATCATTTTATTTACTCAACACCCGCACTATCTGCGTTATTTTTCTCTATAATTGAACCCAGCGTATTGCTGGCTTTAGTCTTTTATTACAAAGATATATTAGGAAAGGTAACGATGCAAAGAACCCAGCAATTCTCAGCTTTTTCTTTGTTACCGAAAGAACCCAGTTAAATGCAGCGCATGCGTAGTAAGTAAAAAAATTGCGATTGAATGAAAATTGCACTCTCGGAAATACGCCTATTACTTGAAAACCACTCATTAGAATTTCATGAAATTTGGCACGAAAATACTTAAGGAAATAAGTAACTGGAGTATTGAAAATAACTGAACTTTAACAAAGGAAATTCTAGATATTCCAGTGAACCTTCACCAAGGGATAATTAAAGATCTCTCCGTTAAATTATTAGCAAAATTGTGTCAACTTGTGAGAATCGTTACAAGCTTGTTGCAAGAAAATCTAATGACTAGATTTTCTATAAATAAACAAAACCGATTTTAAAGGCCTGTTTATATTTATTCATGTTGCCATGGCAATGGTACATACGTCAGCTTAACCATCAAAAAACCAAAGTTTGTGTTGTTAACTTGCTGCCAATTTTGGCGACCGAGGGATCAAGGGTTTTAAAGAAAAAGGTGAATGAACACAGGTATCAAAAACTGTGTTCAGCCACCTTAAGCTATGTTGTAGCAAAGTGTCCAAATTTTTTGTCTGAAATTTGTCCGAAATGAGATAAAAATTGTCCAAAAACTAACTGTCCAAAACAAAAGGTCCAATTTTTTTGGCAAGGAATGTATACTATGAAATATCCAACTTGTTGATTTTATTTTCTCAGTATACACATGCACAAGCTTTGCGAGAGAGTGTATACCAAGGATATACCATGATTAAAGTCACAGTTCTCTCAGCAGGCATTCTAATGAGTGGACAGCTCTTCTTGTGGCCACCTTGACAACAGGTAAAACTCTGTATATTTTCACAAATTCCCTTATGTGGACATAACCATAGGTATACACAAGCTCTCAAAGGGGTGCAATTTAAACTTGTATAATTTTAAAGTCTGTTAATCTAATAAATAAAGCACACCTACACAGCAAAATACAAACAAACCTATTGGCAAAATCTGTTCCTGTTGTATATTTGAAGACATGACACAATCCTCTATAGGAAAAAACACGATGACTGGTACATTTACCCATAATTCATAGCACAAAAAAACCACTGACAATGTTCATAAATATGCACAGGGGAGTTCTAGAACCTTCAAACCTGCATGCATAGTGTTGTTAGTACAGGGACAGATATTGCAAAAGATCAGTGTCTTTGTGCCTAATGGGCTGTGTTAGGTTCACAAGGTATTATGGCAAAATGTACAGCTGCCATCTTTTTTCCTACAGAGGACTAGTAAGAAGATTAACCATTGCAAGTACTTACTTGTTTTCCCTAAAACATTCTGCTCCACCTGAAAGTGAATTTAAAAAAAATGCTACACAAAATATACTTGACCATTTATTTATTTCAATGCTATAGGTGAAATCATGCCAGTGAGCATTTCCTAGTTTCTGTGGCATGAAGCGACCAGGAGTATTTCTACTCCCCCCTCAATGGGATGCTAGTCCATCGCAGGGCTACCCCCGGCTCCCACCATTTAAACACCTAGGTGAAGAGAGGCACTGTGAGTAAAGTGTCTCGTTAAAGAACACAAAGCAATAACCCAAGCCAGGACTCAAACCCAAACTGCTCAGTCCAGAGTTCTTGAATTATCCACACTAGTAAAGAAAATGTACAGAAAAATGATAGGACTATATTGTAAATGTAGTGGACATTTTGTTGTAAACATCAATAACAGTGTGAAAAAAAAGTTCAATGAGCAGGAAAAAAAGGAGACAAAAGGAAACTTAAAATCTATTCCTACTAGATCATCTCTTGCATTTATTTATCATTAGAGCACTCATGTGCTTCAAGATCCCTGACAAACACCCCTCATGTGCATCATCAAACATCAAACATATTCTCATCTATCCCATACTGATGATACATGGCTATGACGACCTATGATGCACCTCTCAATAGAAACAAGTGGAGACGCATTGGATCAGTCTCTTGACCATTAGATACAGCCTTCATGATGTGTCACCAGACTGCAAGTCACATGTACAGCTGTGGTAAATATCCCTTTGGGGTTTTTACATACCTCTCTTCTAGGAACCATTTTGAGCCAGTCATTGAGGTAAAGAAAGAGATTGACTGCATCTGATATGTTGTCACCCTCAGAGCAGAATGTTAACAACACAGCAAGTGGAACGTCGTCTTTGCAACTTTAAGAGAAAATAATGCACAGTAGTTATTTAAAATTCATTCAAGCAACACCATTGAACAAATTCAGATGCAGATACGTGAAGACAAAACTTAAGCTACTTAACAGCTTCTAACAAATCACTGGGTTTGGTGTATACTCTTACCATGCTTCATAGAATTTTTTTGATATTCCTCCTCCAGGCAGATAGAAATCTCTATTTTCATCAGATAATTCTAGCAGATAAATAAACAACAACAACTGCACTTCATTTAACAGAAAACCCTGCAGCACAAGACACCATTTTTGCTGACTCCACATCACCCCCCCCCCCCCAAAAAAAAAGTGTAACATTTCACAGACCCAAGCTGTTGAACTGTACACAATGGCAATGGAAGTTAGAAATTTTGTGACAACCGTAGAATTCCGTCATTCACCTACCATTTGACAGAAGCCAAGATGAAAATCACGTGTTTTTGTCCATTTTTAAGAGTATCACCAAAATCATAAAAAATTTTAAGAGTTAAATATATATGGTTTTGGAGGATGCTGTCTCAACATTGGAGACATTTGTATGGATTTTGAGTCATGTCTCAAGGTCTATAACTTGGTCTCTGTCCACCCTAAAAGCATCAAACTTGGTCAAATGACTAATCTCAATGTGGTCTTTCACGTGGTGTTGTCAGTTTATCGATTTGTTAAAATTTGAAACTTGCCCTATTTCCCTGCGCAATTTTGGAAAGGCCTATTCTTCTTGCTTGCTTTGCTTGGAAACCCCACCACCCCCCGCATTCTTCGCATTCGCTTCGCTTGCTTTTTCTTTTGCATGCATAAATAGAGAGGCTGGGAACAGTCTAATAATCAAATGAAACAAGTGCCTTAACTCAGTCTAGGCACATATCATGATTTTACAGTCCACACATCACACATATTAATGATTCAAGTCACCTTCTGTCATGTGAGGAAATTTTGGTCTTTTTTCCAGTGTTTTCCAGGACAATCCATCAAACAGTGGAAGAAGATTCTTGGCTGCTGGTGTCACAAGATATCTCAAGGGAGAACTAAAACAAGATGATTTTTTTAAATGACGATGCAAAAAAAGGAACACAAAATGTTTTTAATAATAATTCATAAATCCTAGATTGAGCTATCCTATGGACAGATGGGTAATGATAAATTCAAGATTTTGTGAGCTGATAAGAATACTATTATTTATTATTATTATTATTATTGTTGTTGTTATTGTTATTGTTATTATTACTTTGTTGTGAAGCTTAGATTTTCTTAGCCCTGTAAAAGAAATGGAGACTCCGAAAAAGGCATGGCAAAAAATTGAGATGATGACACCCCAGAATTGGGCAATTAAATTTCCACAAGATGTATATCTTTAGAAGGACCATTTCCAATCCTTTTATTGTAAAATAAGTCATCTTCACAAAGGATGAGTGTAGCCATTAACGGGAGGGTAAAAATGTTCTTGAATAATTTTAATTCAAAGTTCAACACAATTTTTCAAAAAAGGTTACAAGTTACATTGAGCAATAGCGTAGGTGCAGTCATAGGAAAAAAAACTTTCTCAATCAGTTACAACTAATTGTTCAGTTTTTTTTAAACATTACATACCCTTCAATCTGTGAATCAAGCCGTTCTGTAGCACTAATACTAGAAACAAGAATAACTTGTTTAAATTTGCAACATTTGATCCAGCTAACAAGTTTTTTGCAATATTCAGCCTGACGACCCTAAAAAAACATACAAAGTTATTAGTTTCTAACAAGTAAAACACTTAATAGCTTCAGTTGTTAACCTTTTAATATATGATGTCCACTGTAAAGTTGATAAAGGTAAATTACCCACTATTAATGGCAAGTTTGTGAAGCTGACATTTCAAGTGTTAGCACATGAAAAGAAAACCCCCAAATACTCTCCTTTGTATGAGAAATTCAGTTGACTGACACCTTCATGTGGTCTGGTGATACAGTGTGTATACCAAGAACATTTAATTATCACTGGTAATTACCTTTACAAGTGGAGCTCTTTGTTGCACGACAACAAACTTTAGATCATCATTTTTGTACACTGCCAAAGAAAGAATACATGTTAAAGCAATATGTTTAACATTCCCAAGAAATCCACACACAAGATGCTATCACTACACATCAGATTTATCTAAAATGCTTTGCTATATACAGTATAAGTTACTGAATAGCAAGCCGCAACTCCTCTTAATGCAGGCCTAGTGGGTCAATTATTCATCTGAGTGCATATCATACAGTCTATGAATACCCTATACAGTCGAACCTCGATTATCTGGATTTCTCGATTATCCTGACTTTTTCTCTAGTCCCAATTTTGTCATGAATATTTATTAGTCATGATCAAGATCCGTAGCAATATTCTTTTTAAAACTACAGCATTGAAAAGTACAGTCAAAAGTGAGTTTGTTTTGCTTTTAAAGAGCAAAAGCAGAGCTCACATGTGTCGTAACTAATGAAGAACACTCGAATGAGATCTGATTGGCTCAGAGTTGAGTGGTTCAAGATGTACAGTAGACCATATTGTTTTCCAAACGATTTGTAAAAGTGTTGTTACACAATTAAATGTTGCTTTATTTAAACAGTTTTGTTATTCATTAATATTCATATTTTCAATTATCCAGACCCTCAATTATCTGGACTATTCAGTCTAGTGCCAATGGGTCCGGACAATCAAGGTTCGACTGTACCTTAAATCTGGAAACATTCTGTGAACAGGATTTTCCTTGGTCACTATGCTTGCAATTAAGTATTGTGTTTTCCAAAGACTTCAATAGACCATTGCTGAGTTTTTTTCAAGTTTTTATACAGGGCTGTCATAAAGGGCCGTAACCCATAACACCTGCTATAGCTGAATGTCCTTGATGGGTCCCTGATGTTACTAGTGAATTTCCCTGCTGTTGATATAGTTCCCCCACAAAGTAACGAGTTTGTTATGGGTGAGAAGATCAAGGCAACAGGTAACTCAAAACTTAATGACAGTCCCATAATATAAGCTGTGTAACAAAAATCTGTTGATACTGTTGAAAAAAGCACCTCAAAATGAAGAAAATTACCAAGTTTCAGGGTTCTATATTGTAAAATCACAACGTTATAGCCTAAAAAAATTGTAAAATTTACTTACACTTGTATGCTGGAGGAAAGTTGGTGGGAGTGGGGGCAAGTTTGTTTCCCTAGGCATTTCACTCTGACTGTTGAACCACATTTCTCAATTTCCTACATAATCTAAATCAGAGAACTAGTAGTGTAACAAACCTTCTACACTAACATTAAGCTTCCCCAGAGATTCTGCTGACTGAGTGAATGCATCATTACCGACCACTGGCAGGACACAGGAATCATAAAAATAACCAATATGGTGGGCATTTGGAGAAATTGAAGAAACCACCAGGTCCACTGCTAACTGACCCACATTTCCTATTGAAACAGCCGGCTAAAAATATATACTGTGTTAATAAAAGTGATTTCAACGTAACCTTACATTGTCATTGATCTTAGGTAAAAAATGTTCCTTACCAGAATCAACGTAAATTCACTCCAGTTGACGTCCACATCTTTCTTACTAGCAACAAACATTTTACAAAAAGCAGGATGGCAATCCCATGAAATGGCTGTAGTTCGAAGCACAGGAGAAACTTTCAGATGCTGGATTTTTCAAAGACATTCAAGAGTTTGTCGAGTCATTCAAAGTCATGTGCCTTTTCTCCAAGGCGTTTCTGGACGAAACAAGAAAGAGCATGGGTCCCAGTACGCACGGTTACCAAGCAGAACAACATGGCGGAATTTCCTGAATTAGGAAAACATTGTGATGTACAGACTTGTAAACAGCTAGGTAAGTCCGGCTTAGTGGACTTGTGTTCTTTTTTCCATTGGCTAAACGTGTTAGTGACTCTTGCAGCCAATTCCGGCGCCAATTCCGGCAAGTGAATTGACGTTTACGTCAAGTTTACGTCGGGGCCCTTGTCAGCTTAGTCTTTTAAAGTCCTTAAGATTTTTTTGAATTGATTTGTTCTTAGATTTTCTTCCATTTGTTTGCCATGGATGTTCTGGAACCTTTTGGTAAGAACGAGCTTGTTTTCTTTTAAACTGAAATATTTTGTCGACCCTATGTGTAAGTTTAATTCCTAGTGAAAGGCTTGCCAATTTAATTGTATTTAAGACTTAGTGATTGATGGATCCGGGAGAATTTTATAAATAAGCCTGGGGATTTCACTTTGCTAAAAACTCCTTTTTTCATTGAGAAGAGAATGAGAAATATAAAGGATAACTTTTCTTATCCATTTGATGACATACCTTTTACCTTCTTTGCTTGAATCATGAGATTTGTACTGGGGATTCAGGTTGGGGAGAGAGGGGCAGGGGGGGAGTTGGGGGGAGGGGGCTGAAAGGCAATTTCAGGATGTTTTGCATCGGGTAACCCGAAAACACTGACTCCCGGTCCGTGGACCCCCACAATGCACCAGGTCCGCGGACTACTCTACGGACCCCCTCTACGGACCACCCTAAAATAGTGTAAAAATAATAAATAAAGATTTCTCTTATGGGTTTTCTGATATATTCAGATTCATGTCGGTGATTTTTTGAGTGTTACACTGTGCAAATGTAACAGACTTGGGTTTTTGACACCCCACCCCTCCCCTCCTGAAAAAAACACTTAAAAGCTGTTTTCAGCGTAAGGAGATGCCGATGGTAAGAAGGAAAGTTCTTACCTTCTATTCGTAGCTCAATCTGGCTATGGAAGATATATTTTTAGGCTGTTAATAAATTGTTGTTGTATCTGTTATTCCACTGAGCAAATTGTGAAGACTGGAACGAGTTCACGAACCCACGGGAGAATGGGCTGAACAAAATGGCAGAGGGGAAAGAACACAAATTTCGAGGCTTCCCTGAGCCTTCCCCGTATGCATCTTTCATATACTTTATGGCCACAGCAAAGGAAATGGCAATGTGTAATGATTTAAATTGCACCCGAGCCTGAATCCAGGTCTGTTACAGTTGCTCAATGTAACGTTTGAAATTTCACCATCACAAGTAATCTATTAGACAACCCGTAACTGAAATATTTATTTATTATTTTTATTATATTTTTGGGGTGGTCTGTAGAGGGGGTCTGTAGGGTGAGTCCGTGGACCGGTCCATAGGTAGTCCGCGGACTAGGGGTCAGTGTTTTCGGGTTACCCTTTTGCATCAGAATACAGAGAACAGTTATCAAACAATCCCAGAAACATTTTGACAGCCTTTAAATTGTCAACTTTGTCTGTGTGATAGCTGTAAGATCAGGATATTCAACCTCCAGGCATAAAAGTTGGCAGGTACAATGTAGAGAGATTTGCAGATGTGTACATGTATATATGAAGGGCACGAGCTCACAATTGCAGTTTATGCATTCCATTTCTAACAAACAAATGTTTGTGCAGATAATTTATTAGACTTTTTATTAAGTAGAATTTTCTCATTTTCAGTAAAATCATTGTTGAAATACATTCACAAGACATACATGTGTGTAAGGGCTATAGATAAAAAAAATAAAAAAGTCTTGAGAGGCATAGTCCAGGTAATGTTTTGACTGTGCTGTTTTTTCACTTTGTTTAACTTATGCGGATGTAGTAAAACTAACAAAGAGTTTTTGCAGTCTAGGGCACCGGTCAAAAGCATCTCACAGCTGCACTGCTGATGATCAGAAATATGAGGTACATGTGTATGTATTGAAATAATGACAGAAAAATAAATAATTCAGCAATGACTCAGCTACAATCATAGACAAAAGTCTTGGGACAAATTTGCACTTTTGGTACTTTTGTGCACACTCCAGATATGAATACAACTTCACCTGCCTAACCTCACCCCCTTTCCCCCATACAATGTTGAAAACTACTGTCTGCAATTTCTTCTGATTTTCAACGTTGTATTGGGTGGGGAGGGGGAACAGTAACACGTTTTTAAAAGGAAAGCAGGGCTTTTGTCAAACTTCAGTAGCAAAACACAGATAATTCGTTAAATTACATAAGTGTCCCAAGGACTTTTGTCCACGATTGTAGATGTTGTTTGTGTCACAAATATTTGTATTCTCTAATTAGTCTAGTGTACATTGTAGATTAGATTCATTTGATATCCATTAACTTTTGCCAGTATCAGATTATCAACGAAAATCAATGAGGACAAAAAGGTTGTAAGCTCTCTATCAAAGATGAATTTATAGTGTGATGGATTATCTATAATTTTTATTCTTTACCAATTATTGTTATAATTTAAACAATTTGTTTCTATCTGTACATTTTAATTGATTCTTATTAATTGCAGATATCAAATAATAGCAATAAGTTAGTGATTTTGATTGACATTGATTGTACCAGCTGATCTCCAATTATACTAATTTATGTCACTTGATTAATACCTGTAATAAGTGGGTGGAACATTATCAGCAACTGATCTGTTTATCAGCATAGTGATTTCGTCTGATATTCTTATTATAAAGCACCCAGTCAACAATGAAGGCAAATTTGTAACAGAGACAACAAACACTGAAGGAAGAGTGTACCTGGAAAATGCATGTGCTTGTTCCTTCTATATCTTCATTGTGAAACAGTAATTTATTCCCATTATCAATATAAATATATTAATGAAATCAATCATTTATATTATCACTATAATTTATAATAGTAAGCAAGATTGTATAAGTTATAAAATTAATACACTTTTAATAAAGCTTTCTTTGTAACCACCCTTGTAAGCAAGGAGCACTAGTTATGACCCTTTTATGTAGTCTGTGTCAATTGTCATTCAAACTTGTAGTTTATTCTCTTGTTAATGACTGCTCTCTTAGCTGGCTACAGTCACTTAAGTAAACTACCAACTGGTCCTTTCCCTTGTCCTAATGCGCCTTTCAATGACATGCGGACTCTAAAATTCAAAGATCAACCAACAAATGCATTTTTTGCTACCATCAATCAAATGTTTGGTGACTCCTCCCAGCTTTCTTGTCAGTGACCAGCCTCAACTTGTTTTAGGGTGTGGTTGCTTATTATAACTCATTGTCACAAGCTACCATCTCTAGTGACAACCACTTATTCAAATTTCTACCTAAAGGTGCTTGCCTATGCCTATGAGAGCTTCAATTGTAAGAAAAAGAAATACTAATTTATCTCTTTATCGTCTTGTTTCAGGAAAATTCAGCAAAGACTTTGGTTACAACAGAGGGTCACTTGGAGTGTTCATTTGAAGAGTGCGGTGGTCATGAGCTGGTCCCTGTGATATGTGAACACTGTCATAAGAACTACTGCTTCAGGTATTTTCCCACTAAGGAAACTTCTCGTAATTAGTTCCGTTCCTACTTAGTTATATGATGTATGATTATACTGCTGACCATTGTTGTTCTGTACTGCAGGCACAGACATCAGGTTGATCACCAGTGCTCAGTTCTCCCTCAAAAACTGCCCAGAGTAACACCTGAAGAAAGAATACAACAAATCATTGGTGAATCAAACTTTTTTATTACATGTAGATTAGTTGTCTACCTCAATTGGCTCAGTTATGATATTTAGGGAGTGATTCCTCACAGAATCACATCTGATTTAAGACAGAAATCATCTTGAATTATACATTGTTTAATGAATCAACCCATATATATATACCCATAAGGCTCAGGTGTCATTGAGTTTTTCACAGTTGTCCTCAGTACTCATTAGTTGTTGGTGTATGGTTCAATTAAGGAGTATTTTTATTCTTTATTTAGGTAAAGAACTTTCCAAAGAAAAGAAAGGTATGAGGCCTTGCTGTTGTAGATCTAGGAAAAATCAGACCCCCCCCCCCCCAACCCCAACCCCAACCCCCACACACCAACTGTAACACACCACCCTCTCCTCTCCATTTTACTTGACATTTCACATTAGGTTTAGTTATATTTTCAGGACATTTTTGCCTTATGAATGGTTTGTTTAACTAAATTATAAAAGTGATACAGTAAAAACCTGTGTGTAAGAACCTAGGGATTTAAGAACCTTCAGGCAGAAATTTGCTTGTTTAATACCCCAAAATATAAGAACCTGTTTAGCCAAACAAATTCCAACAGGTTCTTATATGTGGGGTTTAACTATTTAATTTATATATATTTTTACCAAAAACCAAAAGGTGATCGAGAGTTCAGAAAATTGAACTGAATTGTTAAATGAAACTCAAAATGCACAATGTATGTTGAATTTATACAGTACTGTATCATTGATCAATTAATGTTGTTGGACTTTTGGCAACATGGGTACATTAATAAATATTTATAATGAAGAACAGACCAGATTTTATACTATTTTCTGATAATCAACAACAATGTCTACTCTGTAGAAATTAAGAACCTAATTAAGAATCTACTTAGCCTAAACTGTCAATAAGTACCCCATAATACAAGAACCTGTTTTGCCAAACTCTGAAAAAAGTAGGTTCTTACATGCGGGTTTTGACTGTATCATACCAGAATGTTCTCCATATTTGTGTTGTTTTTTCTTAGGTAGAGGAGGGGTGAGAAATGAAAGTCGGGCAGCTAAAGTAGCTTTGATGAAAATAAAGATGAAAGCAACAGGAGATAGCTCTATACCTCAGGTCTGTGCAAGTGGAATTAACTGCTAATTATGTTGGGAATGTCAAACCACAGGTAGATCACATTCTGCAGCCTTAAAAAACTGTTGAGATCATGTCTCATGCATTGAAGAATCAGCTCAATTCTGAACATCACATACTAGACAGCATAGTAAGTCTAAGCTATATCAATATCATACTATATAAGAATACTTGGTTAAAGGCACAACTGCAAGGTCATTATTTAGCTCTGTATGGGAGCTTACTTGACATCAGAAAGCAAAAAAAATTAACAACCCAGTGTCACATAATTTATGTAGTGTTTTGGATAATGAATGAACTTGAAACTTAATTAAACTTTGAATTGTCTGGATTGTCCACAGAGATGTTCTGTGGTGTTAGTATCTTTATAAGGTATAGATATTAGTCCCATCACTGGAACCAAGCCTATCAAAGTTGGCTGATTGTCTAAGCAGGGAAGAGCTTAGGTTCTATGGTTGTGACCTCACTTTGGGAATGTCAAATGTTGGCATGAGAGAGCAAGATGGGGCTCTCTCCTGTTACTGTCCTCCCACAAGGACAGCAATGGAAGCAAAGACATTAAGCAAAAACAATGATCCACATATCCTTTTACATTTTCCGGCCATCCTCTGCAAACTGAGCCAAACACAAAATAAGCAACCTCTTAGTATTTCAAAGAGTGTAAATAACAACACCTAAATTTTTGCCTTCTTTTGAAAGGAAGTGAAACCAATCTGTAAGAACTCAGTCACCTTGGGTGGATGAGGTTCAAGTGACAAGTTCAAGTGACAAGTTCAAAGCTCAATGTCAGGAGGGAAAGTATCAGGATCAAAAATTATTTTGGGACTGATATCCATGCTTTATAGAGATACCAAAACCCTTAAAAACCTGGAGTTGGTGTAGTATAGACACTTTGTAGATACAATGCTATAAACACTTAGAAGGTCTGAGTTGGATGTAAGCTATCTTTTCAAACCTTCAACTTATGGCTGATTGCAGGGGTCAAGCAAGATGGAATTATCTCATTTTAATCATGCAAGAGTTTTGTTTGGTTGATTTGAAACCTGCAAACCTTGATACCCTTGATTGCAGAGCCATGCATCATACCTCAGCTTTGGCTTGGGTTGGAATAACTTCTGGTACAGAAGGAGAAAGAACACACAGCAGTGAAGTGCACATGTCAACTATTATGACTGAGCTTGCAAGAAATGGCATGTGCCATAATTTCGATTTACAGAGTAACTGAAAAAGCTGCAAAAATTCAAAGAGGAATGAGTCACAATTCCTTCAGAAAAATGAAAATCCAGGATCAATCTGTATTCATTAGACTTTTAGAGCAAACACTATTGTGTTGCATATTTTTTATTTGGTGATTTATCATTTCAAAGTTATTCTGACTTGTTTTTTTTTTTTCAGAGATTATTAATTTTGGTTTCTCTTTCAGGAGGAAAGAATTTATTTCAGAGTTTTACTGCCTTTTGGCAGTAAAGAACAAGAGCAACCCTTGTTTTTCTCTAAGGTTAGTTCCAATATTATGGTTAGTATTGTAAACAAGTAAGCATTTTCAGAACAAAGTGAAAAAGGATGTAGTGGAGTAGTGAGCCTGTTTATTATTATACCTCAAGACACATCCTACAAATATTGAGTATTTTTCTCATGTTTGTTGTTTCTAATCTGTCTTAATTTTGTTCAACCCAAACTACTATTGTCTAGCTTTTGTTTATCAGCTCATTAATGTTTTGTTGTTGTTGTTGCTGTTAACTTGGAATACTCGTATTTCAAAGTTCCCTTCAGTTCGGATCCCATGTTGCGCATCAGAGAACAGTTCTTCATTTCATGATGGAGGCCCCAATAATGACTACATGTGTCTGCCTTTTTTGCATTATATAAAACTAACATCTGAAGATACCATGAAAGGGAGTTTACATGAATAAAAATCATTGGCAAAACAAGTTAAAATACAAAATACAGCTAACTTACACTACATGTATGAGTTGTTCTAAAAGAAAATGATTTATGAAAACCAATAAAAATCGACTGATTGACTCATTGAATTTCAGTATTGGACTGTAGGAAAAGTTATTGATAAAATTGCCGAGGCAGCACGACTGAAAAATGAAAATAACAAGAAGACATCACAGAGGGTAAGTCTGCTGCTAGATATCTCCTTTATTGCATCTTTATTAAAATGGTGGGCTGTTCTACTCAAATAATAGGTGCTTTGTCCTTCTAACAATCTTACATAATAATAATAATAATAGTAATTATAATAATAATAATAATAATAATAATAATAAAACTGTAACGGTCATCATGCATGAATATTATTATTTTAATATAATAATATTTATGCAGGATGACCGTTGCAGCTATTGAAACTGCTATCAATGTGGTTCCTGCATAACTCTCTGTTGTAGCGGCACACCCTTTTCAGCAAAGGAAACAACTAAGTTGGAGGGAAAAAACAATCTGTCATTTTTTGCAAGGCAAGTTTTGATTTTGCCCTGCTCTCTTGTAGAAGCTGCGGTTATTTCACCGAAATACTGGTGAAATAATGGAATTACAAGATTCTTTGGAACATTTACAAGTACGAGATCATTTACAAGTGTCTAGTGGAAGCACAGTTATAATAGAATACGTGGATAATGAGTGTAATGATGTGCTATCAAATCTAGACAAATACCCCACGTGAGTACAATAAAGTCTAATTGAAACTTGAATTTTGTTTTCGTTCTCTTGTTATGCAATTTGCGCAGAGTCAGACAACTCTTTGTTAAATTCCTCATTGATTTTCGCACTCTTGTATGCAACACAAGTAAATCTTTTCTAGTCTTTATAACATCAGGGTAGAATTTTCTGACTGGAAACTCAAATGGGAAAATAGATATATAATACCTAAAAGTATCTGATGTGGCCGGAGTGGATGTAGACTTGTGCCTGTTCATTTGCTTTGATTCTTATACAATACATTGCCAGCAAAAAAGGATCACATCACAAAGCCATGCCTCAGAGTTGTTTTTCATCTGCACCCGAGAAAATAGAAACAGGCGATCTGGAGCTAGCCAGTATCTCACCAGCACAAAATTACGTATGAAATAAATAATTAAAGTGAATCTTGTTCTACACGGGACTTTTCTGAGGTTAAAATGATTTTAAAACGTGATGTTTCGGGCAGTTTTACTGCTGTTCCTCCAGCTCAATATGGTGGACAAATAATTGAGAAAACCTTTCAAGCAATACCCTGTTAATATCATTCATGCACAATGAATGGGTTTTTGCAAGAGGGACCTCGGGAGTAGACTTTTTAATCGGCATAAACAGAAATCAAATGTTTATTAAATTATGCCATGGTATTAGCCGGAAATAACAGTGAGAGGAGAAAACAAGCGCAGTCAGGGCTAAGAAACTTTCTTTATGGCTATGACGTTACTGCTGGCCATCCAGAAATGCCTACTAGCTTGTTGTTTTTACAGTTGTTGTCCATCGATGCCACAGGGGGGATTTATATTAGTTGTGTTAATAAACAGAGTGAATTTGGAAATGTTGGAAATTTTACAACTTGTGGAGCATTATTTATTCCTGAGATACTCCTTCAGTATCGGCTTCATTACAAGACCACACGGTACCAGTGGCTTTGCATTGAAGGATCTGAGATGCTTCTTCATAACGATAACAATGTTATGCTGCTATGGCCAGCAAGGCCAGGGTGGGGGTGGGGGGCAATAAAGTGTAAAACACATGACAAGCCAGGTCCACATGATGAGGCTTGTTTTAAACATAGAGATTGAGAAACTCCGATTGGCATTTTTCCTTTAACAACGCTATCTTTATTTCCACAGTAAATGTTTATGATTTGCTAGCCTTGTTCTTGATGAACCTGTACGATTGCCTCTAAATATGCCACTAAAATTAATAACAAAAAACTTTGCCACCCCGATATTTCATTGCTAAAGCATGAATGAGTTGGCTCATATAATCCTTTCATTATGTCTTAGAAGGAAGTGAAATCATTTAGTATCCTTTAAACTGATTTACTGGGTTATCCCTTGCACTTTCAAAAGATTTTTCCAAATTCATGAGGTATTTCTATTTAATCTGAACAATTTGTCCAGCCGTTTCTCGTCAGTTAATTCCTCTCTCATGTCATGACTGGTCGAATGAGGACAAAAGGCACTCAAAACAACAGCGGCAGCTGCATCTGAATTTTCTTTGAACCGCTTCAGGATTTTGGAATCACAATACTTTTGGGCTTCACGGTATATGCAGTCACCTTCGTGAAAAAAGACAGCACACAACTCAGCTGGATTGTATCCGGGGTGTTTCCTCAATTCAATTGTGAAGTTTCTGCCACATACCGCATACACAAATGTGGCACAAGGATCTGGTATCATATCATCTGTTGAAAAAACAAACCAAGTGTTTAAATGGTCATAATTATTTCTTTTGATCCCAAAACGTAAAATTATAAAATTTTTGACCTCGCAGAATGCGAACAATCCTAATCAAACAGTTTTGAGATCTCGAGGTGA